>NC_060184.1:32352826-32457826 GCF_021184085.1 Oncorhynchus gorbuscha
GTGCAAATACCTTCTGTGGTCCAAGGTCATTGATGACTGCCTTCAGCTCATCTGCAATATAGAGACCGGTCTGTGCTCTTGTAGAATAGGGGTGGAGGGGTGGAGATGTAGTTAATTATTCCTTGTCCACGAACATTCAACCACCCATCAGAGATGATTGCAATACATTCTGCTTTCTCTATGATTTGCTTGACGTTCACTTGAACTCTGTTGAACTCTGCATCCAGAAAATGAGTAGATAACGCATGTCTGGTTGGAGGGGTGTATGCTGGGCGAAGAATATTCAGAAATCTCTTTCAATACACATTCAATGCACATTGCCTGTGAGCATCAGAGGTGAACCAGTTGAATGTACTGTGCATGCAGAGCATTGCAATTCCATTGAATTGGGGATAGTTTAACCAAAATATGCCACAAGACCTAGAATTGCCTCATGTGGATCCCACAAAAAAAGGTTCACTTTTATAAGCTAACTTTTTTGAAGAATTTAAGCAAAATTCCCGGCCTTAACTTCCCATGGAAAATGTTCCGAAAATGTCCAGGAATTTCCCGGAAAGTTTCTAACCCTTTGCAACCCTACCCTTCACCCCAGCTGATTCCCAGTGAACAGATTCTAACCTTGTCTCTCATCTTCCTCTTGCTGTTCATTTGTGTGTTGCTGAGCGTGGTAATTGAGTCATCTCGCAGGGATACACCTGGCAGATCCACACACACACACACACACACACACACACACACACACACACACACACACACACACACACACACACACACACACACACACACACACACACACACACACACACACACACACACACACACACACACACACACACACACACACACACACACACACACACACACACAACCATTAACCCCAGTTGCCACTACGCCTGGCTTCCCCTGGGGAGTAACGCCCGTTTGATAACTACAGCGTTTGATTATCTCTCTCTCTAGTAGCATCATCAGTGTATCACCGGGGGCAACAGATTGTATTGATCCCCAGTGAATCTCCTGCTTCATTCTGAGACTGACAGATATGCATGAAGCAGTAATTAGTGAGTTAATTGGTTGATCAGCGGGGTGAAAATATGCCGAGCCTATCAAATCCACTATTGCTGGAGGGTTGGAGTTGAGTGGTTGAGTGGTTAAACTACGTGTGTGCGTTGGAGGTGAGGGAGTGCGCAGGTGAGACGCACACACACACACACACACACACACACACACACACACACACACACACACACACACACACACACACACACACACACACACACACACACACACACACACACACACACACACACACACACACACACACACACACACACACACACACACACTGACTGGGCTGACTGTGGAGAGACTAAGTGAAGGTGACACGCTGGGGGAGTACTTGTCTCACTGTCTGTTATGGCTGTCTCACTTCTACTGCAGTGTGTGTGTGTGTGTGTGTGTGTGTGTGTGTGTGTGTGTGTGTGTGTGTGTGTGTGTGTGTGTGTGTGTGTGTGTGTGTGTGTGTGTGTGTGTGTGTGTGTGTGTGTGTGTGTGTGTGTGTGTGTGTGTGTGTGTGTGTCTTCTATCTCTTTTCTCTTTTCCCTGTGCATTCTGTGTATGTTGGTATGCTTTTGTGTGTGTAAATTATAAAGTGTGTTTGGGCTTTCACAGATCAGCAGAGGGGTGATGGAACAGTCAATGTCATTATCTAGCCTTCATGCATAATTCCTGCCCTTTGTCATTTTCACGGGCTGGCTGCATAAACCATAGAGCCGGCATCAGATTGTATTGAATCCCCTAGCCCGTAGTGCTCTGGTCAAAAGTAGTGCACTATGTAGGGAATAGGGTGCCATTTGCGACACAGCCCTGCTTTATAGGAATCATTAGCTATCCCTGGAGAGAGGGAGGAAAAGAGCGAAAGATGGTTGGAATGAGAGAGGGGGGTAATGGGAGAAAGCGAGAGGGATGGAGATATAGTGGAGGGAAGGAGAGAGAGAGAGAGAGAGAGAAAGAGAGAGAGTGAACAATTTCCAGATTGGGTTTGCTGAAAGTACATTCAAATATCAATTTTCATCTTCCAAAATGGTGCATTTCTGATTACCTTTCTATTGACGTACTGCAACGGATGCTGAAGCAGACTAGTCCATTTATAGAAATCTGATAATATAATAGGAGAAACCCGATTATCCTAATCAATCTAAATGTACCATCATACAGCATAATGGGGAAGTTAACGACCAATTACATTACATGTGGCCACATTGGTTTTTGTTACCAGACATACCAGCCTGGGAACAAGACTCCACTCTCCTTGATATAAGCTGTGGCCCAAATGGCACCCTATTCCCAATATAGTGCACTACTTTTGACCCATAGGGAATAGGGTGCAAGGTGGCACACAGACAGATAGTCTCAACCGGTGGAGGCTGCTGAGGGGAGAACGACTCATAATAATGGCCGGAATGGAGCGAATGGAATGGCATCTAACACCTGGAAACCATGGCAACCACGTGTTTGATGTATTTGACACCATTCTAGTCACTACGCTCCAGCCATTACCACAAGCTTGTCCTCCCCAATTAAGGTGCCACCAACCTCCTCTGGTCTCAGCTGTATTACATGTTATATCAGGTAGAACTCTCTCCATTGGCTACCATCAGTCTTCGATATAGAGCAGTGATACTGTATTTGACAGCAACATTATGCAGAACCTTCTCAGTGACAAACTGCTGTACATACTACTCTATTGAGAGAAATCCTACTGTATTTCAGGTGTTGACTCAGAGTCCAAAAGGGGCTAGCATTTCAAAGACCTCCACTAGTGTGGTCCCGTGTTTGCTTCCGTGTTGCATTTTTAACGCGTGTGACCTCCATTTAACAACATTGACAGTTGACCAGCAGCGGCTTCAGGTGATGAGAAGTGTCTTCTTTCCTCCTATTCTGTCTCTGTCTCAGGAGTCATTTACATTGTGACCCATGTCAGACAATGGCGGTTTGGGATGGGAATGAACACCATGCATTGTGGTTAATACTGGACGCTCAGAGCAGACACAGTGGAGTTCTCTGATGGAACTCTGGAGACTCCAGTTCCAAAGTCTGAGTTAGTTTGAGGTGAAGTTTTGTTTGTGTCATTCAATGTTTCATGATTATACTACACTTGTATAAAGTTCACTCCATTGTGGCTCTATATTTATAATAAAAATAGGCTGTGGTTGCGACGTTGGGATAAATGGCATGTGGAACAACATGGAAATGTTGAAAAGATGAGCGTTTTATTTGCTTATGTCACTGAGAAGATAAATATGCTGTACGTTATCCATTTATAGTGCTTGAAGTACTGGCCGAGTGCAATGTTAAGGAAGGTTGGCTTGCCCTCACAGTGGCACGGACACAGGGACAGAGGGACTTGGCATTGGTCAGTGTGTGTTTTTGTGACATGTACGGTGCAGTCGGAAAGTATTCAGACCTTCTGCATTTTGTCCACATTTTGTTACGTTACAGCCTTATTCTAAAGTTGAAAAAAACTCAATCACTCTACACACAATGACCCACAATGTCGAAGCAAAAACAGGTTTTTCGATATGTTACCTAATTTGTATTTGAAAATGTAAAAAACGGAAATATCACATTTTCACAAGTATTGAGACCCTTTATTAAAATCAAATCAAACTTTATTTGTCACATGCGCCCGAATACAACAAATGTAGACCTTACCGTGAAATGTTTACTTACGAGCCCTTAAGCAACAGTGCAGTTCAAGAAGAGTTAATAAAATATTTAACAAATAAACTAAAGTACAAAATAATAGAAAGTAACACAATAACGAGGAGATATAGTGTGTGGGGGTACAGGTTAGAGGTCATTTGTACATGCACATGTAGGTAGGGGTTGAATCACCTTTGGCAGCGATTACAGCCTCGAGTCTTCTTGGGGATGACGCTACCAGCTTGTCACACCTGTATTTGGGGAGTTTCTCCCATTCCTCTCTGCAGATCCTCTCAAACTCTGTCAGGTTGGATGGGACGCGTCATTGCACAGTTATTGTCAGGTCTCTCCAGAGATCAGTCAGGTTCTGACTGGGCCACTCAAGGACATTCAGAGACTTGTCCCGAAGCCACACCTACATTGTCTTGACTGTGTGCTTAGGGTCGTTGTCCTGTTGGAAGGTGAACCTTCGCCCCAGTCTGAGGTCTTGAGCGCTCTGGAGCAGGTTTTCATCAAGGATCTCTCTATACTTTGCTCCGTTCATCTTTCCCTCGATCCTGACTAGTCTCCAAGTCCCTGCCACTGAAAAACATCACCCACGGCACGATGCTGCCACCACTATGCTTCACCATAGGAACGGTACCCGTTTTCCTCCAGACGTGACACTTGGCATTCAGGCCGAAGAGTTCAATATTGGTTTCATCAGACCAGAGAATCTTGAGAATCCTGAGAGTCTTTAAGTGGGCTGTCATGTACCTTTTACTGAGGAGTGGTAGGAATGATGGAGGCCACTGTGTTCTTGTTAACCGCCAATGCTGCATAAATGTTTTGGTTCCCTTCCCCAGATCTGTGCCTCGAAACAATCCTGTCTCGGAGCTCTACGGACAATTCCTTCGACCTCGTGGCTTGGTTCTTGCTCTGACATCAATTTGCCTTTCCAAATCATGTCCAATCAATTGAATTTACCACAGGTGGACTCCAAACAAGTTGTAGAAACATCTCAAGGACGATCAATGGAAACAGGATGCACCAGAGCTCAATTTCGAGTCTCATAACGTTAGGTCTGAATAGTTCCGGAAATAAGGTATTTCTGTTTTTTATTTTTAATACATTTACAAAATAAACGGTTTTCACTTTGCCATTATGGGTTATTGTGTGTAGATTGCTGATTATTTGCATGCATTGAATCCGTTTTAGAATAAGGCTGTAACATAACAGAATGTGGAAAAAGTCAAGGGGTCTGAATATCTTCCGAATGCACTGTATGTGTGTGTGTCATACAATTACAATGTAGTGCAGAGTGACTGAGGTAAGAAGACACTGGACAACCAGAGGAACCAGACACCGTCACTAACCCCTTACCCTGTCTGATTGGACCGGACAAAAATGAAACTCGAAGCTGGTGTCCACTGGTACAACCTGTATAAATGATTGTGTATATGAGGGTCCTCAGTCTTCATTCCTTACAGAAACTGTTAAACATTCAGTTTTGTGGAGTAAAAATAAACATATTGTTTTCCCTATATTGATTTGTGTGTGTGTTGGTGTCAGTGGGCTTGTCTGGGCCAGTGAAAGTCCAGCAAGCTACAATATGTCAGTATGTGTGTGTGCTTCTGTGCATGTATGAGTTTCTGTATGTGTGCCTGCCTGTGTGTCTGTCTGTTTGTTTGTCTGGGCCAGACAGTGAAGGTCCTGTCAGCTAGCTGTATGTGATAGAGGACTGACTACCTCATGGTTACATGATCGGCCCCTGTCTGTTGGCCCTCAGCCCTCAGTATGTTGTTGCTCAGCAACAAAGAAGCACTACAGTAATTGGTGTGGGTTTCATGGGGTTTCACTGGGTTTCCTGACAGAACAGGGCCATGGTGGAGCTAGGGGGCAGAAGAGCCACAGGGGCTACACTAGCCTACTAAACCTGGGGTTGGATGGATGTGATTAGCACGGTTAGCAGAGTTAGCAGGGTTAGCAGAGTTAGCAGGGTTAGCAGAGTTAGCAGGGTTAGCAGAGTTAGCAGGGTTAGTAGTAGCACATATTGTCATCTGTCTACCCAGCACTATTCAGCACAGTAAACTGAAAGCACAACAGACAGCCATTACAATTTAGTCCACCAACATTCAAATTCTAGGATGGAAAAATAATTTAAAGTTGAATTGGAATTTCAAGTCATTTCCTAAATTGACGGGACAAGCCACCAGTCATTATATCCTCATACCAACCAACAATCACCAATCATTGAGTTAACAGCAGGCGGCAAATTAACCAGGAGTCCTGCTGAGAGAACGTATTGTATTCACTATAATGAAGGTCACGACCTTTAGAGACACTATGTAAAGAGGAAAAATGTGTGTGTTTGTCTGTGTCTGTATCTGTATGTCTGTATCTGTGTGTCTATCTGTGTGTCTGTGTGTTGGTATCTGTGTGTCTGTATGTGTGTGTCTGTACCTGTGTGTCTGTAGCCGTGTGTTTGTGTCTGTATCTGTTTGGCTGTCTGTGTGTCTGTAACTGTGTGTCTGTGTCTGTCTGTGTTTGTATCTGTATCGGTATCTGTGTGTCTGTATCTGTGTGGATGTGTCTGTAGCGGTATCTGTGTATCTGTATCTGTGTGTCTGTGTCTGTGTATGTATCTGTCTGTGCCTGTGCCTGTATCTATGTCTGTATCTGTGTATCTGTGTGTATCTGTGTATCTGTGTATATGTGTGTCTGTGTCTGTGTCTGTGTCTGTGTCTGTGTCTGTGTCTGTGTCTGTGTCTGTGTCTGTGTCTGTGTCTGTGTGTATGTATCTGTGTGTGTTTGTATTCATGCTTGCATGTGTATGTCTGTCATGTCATGTTTCCCTCAGTTGACATATGAGTGTGAGTTGACATATGAGCGTGAGTTGACATATGAGTGTGAGTTGACATAAGCGTGAGTTGACATATGAGTGTGAGTTGACATATGAGTGTGAGTTGACATAGGAGCGTGAGTTGACATATGAGTGTGAGTTGACATATGAGTGTGAGTTGACATATGAGTGTGAGTTGACATAGGAGCGTGAGTTGACATATGAGTGTGAGTTGACATACGAGCGTGAGTTGACATACGAGCGTGAGTTGACATATGAGCGTGAGTTGACATATGAGCGTGAGTTGACATATGAGCGTGAGTTGACATATGAGCGTGAGTTGACATATGAGCGTAAGTTGGCATATGAGCGTGAGGTGACATATGAGCGTGAGTGTGTGTGTGTGTGTGACTTGCTGGTTGTGTAATTTATCAGTTCCATATAGGGAAACGAGGGATTATTCTATTATATTAGATGTGTGGGCTTTACGCAATAAGCTGGATCACTGCAAATACTGCCAAAGTTACGCGCTGGTGTGTACACACACATACACGTTTTAAACTAGTTTGACTTGCCAATGGCATAACCGTTTGCATGCGTGCCCAGTGTGAGACTGTGGTATGAAGTCACTAGGGGTTTCAGTACAGTTGGTGCTGGTGGTTTGTACAATACTCTATAGTCAAAGAGTGTGTAAGCTTCATATACATTAGCCTTCATGTCACTGTACTGCCTGGGAGAATAACAAGAGTTTATTATAAGACTGATGGAATACTTGGTGGACGGTGGCGAATGTGTGAGTAAGTCTGGCTGCTCTCGCTTCTCTTTCCCACTGGGCACACACTGGTTGAATCAATGTTGTTTCCACCTCGTTTCAATGAAATGACGTTGAGCCAACGTGGAATAGACGTGGAATGAACGTCTGTGCTCAGTCTCTGCACTGTATCTCTAGGGGTGGTGTCCCAAGTGATGCACCCTATTCCCTATCTAGTGCCCTCTTTTTGACATTGGTTCTGGCCAAATGCAGTGCATTACCTAGGGAATAGGGTATCATTTGGGACGCAGCCTATAGAGATACAGTGCAGAGGGAAAGAGAGCAGCAAAGAGCAATGACCAGAGCCAAAGTAGTGTACTACATAGGGAATAGGGTGCCATGATCCACAGATGCCTTTGGCAGACTGTGTTCTTTCTGGCTTCACCAGGCAGGCAGCTGGCTTCATCAAGGTGACCTTTGTCAGTGTTGTGTTCCGCTGTCCCGCCGCCATGAACATAATCACTTCTCGAACAATACCCCGGGTCAATTAAACCTATCACACACTGATTCTGACCTCTGGGCTTGTTGAAGCTCTACACAACCTAATGGATTTACAATGCTATGACATGCAAAGCTACAAAGCCAGAGCCAGGCAGTCAAGAAGCAGAAGGACATGTGTGTTTATTTTATTTTCTCTTCTCTTATCTCCTCCTCTTTTTGTGGTGTTTTTGCTCTGATTCCCTTCCCAAAGCAGCTTAGGAAACAGCCAGAGGCAAGAATGGAGTGATGCGGTGGGGTGGGAGGAGGCTCCTCTCCCTCTCTCCTAAAGTTTTTGCAGAGAGAGAGAGACAGAGAGAGAGAGAGAGAGAATAGACACAGAGAGAGACAGAGAGAAAGAGAGAAAGACACAGAGAGAGAAGAGAGAGAGAGCGAGAGAAAGACAGAGAGAGACAAGGGAGAGAGAGAGAGAGAGAAAGACAGAGAGAGACAAGAGAGAGAGAGAGAGAAAGACAGAGAGACAGAGAGAGAGAGAGAGCGAGAGAAAGACAGAGAGGGAGAAGAGAGAGAGAGAGCGAGAGAAAGACAGAGAGAGACAAGAGAGAGAGAGAGAGAGAGAGACAGAGAGAGAGAGAGAGCGAGAGAAAGACAGAGGGAGAAGAGAGAGAGCGAGAGAAAGACAAAGAGAGACAAGAGAGAGAGAGAGAGAAAGACAGAGAGCGAGAGAAAGACAAAGAGACAAGAGAAAGAGAGAGAGAGAAAGACAGAGAGAGAGAGAGAGAGAGAGAGAGAGAGAGAGAGAGAGAGAGAGAGAGAGAGAGAGAGAGATAAAGACAGAGCGAGAAGAGAGAGAGAGAGAGAGAAAGACAGAGGGACAGAGAGAGAGAGAGAGAGAGAGAGAGAGAGAGAGAGAGAGAGAGAGAGAGAGAGAGAGAGAGAGAGAGAGAGAGCGAGAGAAGAGAAGAGAAGAGAGATAGAGAGAAGAGAGAGTGGTCATTCAGTCTGAGAGGAATAATAATCCCTGCCTGTTTCTGTTTAAAGCTGTAATCCCCCATTATGTTCTGTTCTGTTCTGTCAATCCATGTTCTTCATTAACTGCTGCATTGGCCATGCAGCTACTGCTATGAGCCAGGACCAGGATAAACCAAGGGTAAACCACTCCTCATCTAGTCTCAGGCTAGTTCTCTAGCTGTTCTCTAGTTGAACTAGTCCACAGCATTAGCAATCCAGTCAGGCCTCAGGATACAGCTGAGCCCAGGCATCTTTACCCAGGCTACACTACTCCTCAGCCAGGGGACTAGAGGTTGTTTACCCAGGCTACACTCCTCCTCAGCCAGGGGACTAGAGGTTGTTTACCCAGGCTACACTACTCCTCAGCCAGGGGACTAGAGGTTGTTTACCCAGGCTATACAATAGCTCCAGGTCTCCCCGCCCTGTGTTAATTTCTCCTCAGCGATAGGTAGCCTGAAGCCAGTAGAGAGAAGGATGAAGGGAGAGTGAAATAGTAAGATCAAAAAGGAAGGGATGGAGGGAGAAGGAGGAGGGATGATAGAGGTTGGGCTAATTGGTCAGATATCTCTTGTTAGGTTCTACATAAAGAGGAAAAACTCACGGGCGATCAGTGAAGCTCAAAGCAAGTTTATTCTCCCACTGGGTCACACCGCTGAACAGACTAAGACATGTTCACACAACTACTGGTATTTAAACCTTCCTCCTATGCCGAGTCTCCTCCTTACACATCTGGACAGCCAATCCACCTCTGTTGCTAGGCAGAACGTTAGGGACGTATGTTCTTCCTCACTTCATCTGACCTCGGCCCAAATCCCTTACACCTCCCCTACTCACGGCTGTCCTGTTGACTTGCACCCAGACTGTGGCCCTTCTCCTTCCCATTCGGATCCCTGATGTCTAACATGTTCTGACAGAATGTAAACGTTCTCCGTTGCCCTCATATTTTCACGTTTAGAAGTCAGAACCCATCATTCTTATGGCTCGAAGTAAAGCCATGGAGCTCCCAGTTTTAGTAGAGGTAGTGTCCTTGCCTGGCTGGTATGATAAGTCAACTCTGCAGCCCTGTGGGTCACTTAGTGTTGTCACACCAGTCATGACAAACTAACTACTGTGACGGACGGCTCAGTGTGTGTGTGTGTGTGTGTGTGTGTGTGTGTGTGTGTGTGTGTGTGTGTGTGTGTGTGTGTGTGTGTGTGTGTGTGTGTGTGTGTGTGTGTGTGTGTGTGTGTGTGTGTGTGTGTGTGTGTGTGTGTGTGTGTGTGTGTGTGTGTGTGTGTGTGGTGCCGTGCGTGCACGTGTGTGTCAGATCAAAAAGGGCAGATGTGTTGAACATGTCTGGAGAGGTCGTGTCAGCCTAGACAGGCTCAGTAATATGCGTTGTGTTATTTCATTGTCGTTTGTCCCATACAGGTGATTAGGGTCTTCGGTTAACACTGTACCCACTCGCTGTGCAGCACAAACACGGCAATACAGCTCATTATGTCATACTGTTCCATAATTACAGTTTGTATACCAGGTATTACAGAACCAAATCCCAGTACGGCGGCTCTATCTCTGGACGGGTTATCGCCGAGTTGCAGACATTCCTTCCTTGGAAGTGGTTCAGGGGAGAGAAGAAACACCCAGGTGAATGTGTCTCGAAGAGCACTTTGACTCGTGAATGACTTTGTGGTAAATGAAGCAGAACTGGTGGTGGTGTCGAAGCTGTAGAAGGCTGTGCTAGCGACATCAACCGCGAGACGCTCCTCTCGCGCACGAGACGCTGCATCGGGCCCAGGACTCATTTGGCTCATTACGGAGAAAGAGGAGAGAATTAATGCATGTCATTAAATGAAGTGTGTTGCTCTTTGCCTTGTCTTTTCTTTCGGCTGGGTAGACACGTGGGGAAGAGAGGGAAATGCGGAGGGGGTGAGAAGGAGGGTGGGGGTGGGAGCGAGAGGGGGAGGGAGAGAGAGAGAGAGAAAGAGGGAGAGGGGGTAAAGAGAGGAAGATAAATGTATGTGGGTGGAGAGAAGGGGAGGGAGAGAGAGAGAAAGAGAGAGAGGGGGTAAGGAGAGGAAGAGAAATGTACGTGGGAGGAGAGAAGGGGAAGGGAACAGAAATAAAGAGGTGGATTCATGGAGGAAAGGAGGCAAATGAAAGACAAAAAGGAAGTGAGGGAAGGATAGAGGGAAGGGTAGAGGGGGGAGATGCAGGATGATGCTGTTGGTTCTTGGTGGGACTAAATGATGATGACACACTGAAGCTTATTGCTTACCTCAACCATGGGAACAAACCACAGGATTATCCAGGTCAGAGCGGGGGACAGAGGAGGGAGGGGGGCAGAGAGAATGAGGGAATGAGGGAGCGATATTTTGTCATGCCAATAAAGCATTTAGAATATTTATTTGAGAGAAGAGAGAGAGAGGGAGAGGGAGAGAGAGAGAGAGAGAGACAAAGAGAGAGTCACAAAGAGAGAGACAGAGAGAGAGAGAGAGAGAGACAAAGAGAGAGACACAAAGAGAGAGACAGAGAGAGAGACACACAGAGAGAGAGAGAGAGAGAGAGAGAGAGAGAGAGAGAGAGAGAGAGAGAGAGAGAGAGAGAGAGAGATACACAGAGAGAGAGAGAGAGAGAGAGAGAGAGAGAGAGAGAGAGAGAGAGAGAGACAGAGAGAGAGAGATACACACAGAGAGAGAGAGAGAGACAGAGAGAGAGAGAAACCACGCCGTTCAAATTGACACAGACGCACAACAACGCCAGATTCATGAGAAGTTTAATGGATTAGAAAAAGCTATAAAGGACAATCAAAATTCATTGGACTCCCCAATTACTGACCAGGAGCTCTATAAGAAACTTCAGACCCTCAAATGTAAAAAGGCATGCAGACCTGATGGCATCCTAAATGAGACGCTCAAACTCACTAGTGCAACATTTCAATTGGCTATATTAAAACTGTTTAATTTGATCCTCAGTGTAGGTTATTTCCCTGACACCTGACATCATAACCCCAATCTTTAAGAACAGAGACCCTAACAATTACAGAGGCATTCGTGTGAACAGTAACCTGGGGAAGGTTTTCTGTAGTATTATAAATGTAAATTCTAAACTTCCTTCATAAGCACAATGTCTTGAGTAAATGAGGCAGTGAATGAACTGAGAGAGAAAGCCCGCAGGGAATTCTACGCCATTAAAAAACAAATTCAAATTGAAATAACTATTCAAATTTGGCTTAAACTAATTGAATGTGTCATTGAACCAATTGCACTTTATGGCAGCGAGGTGTGGGGTCCACTTGCAAAACAAGATTTCACCAAATGAGACAAACACCCCATTGAAACCCTGCATGCAGAGTTCTGGAAGATTCTCCTACATGTCCAGAGGAAAACTACAAACAATGCATGCAGGGCAGAATTAGGCCAAAATCCACACATAATAAAAACTCAAAAAAGAGCAATTAAGTTTTGGAAACATCTAAAATACAGTGACCCCCTCTCATATCACTACCAAGCCCTGCAATGCCAAGAGCTGAGCAAAGAAAAGAGTTCCCTCACCCAGCTGGTCCTGGGGCTGAGTTCACAAACCTGTTCCACTAACACACTGAAGCCTCAGGACCAGAACACCCAATCAATCAGAATAAACCAAATGACAACACAGTCAAAACAAAACTACATTGCTTATTGAGAAACACATGCACAAGCACAAAGCAAAATGCAGTGCTATCTGGCCCTAAATCTGCAGTACACCATGGCTGACTATTTGACCATGGTTTTGGATCAAAACCTTAGAAAAACCTTGACGAAGTACAGGCTCAGTGAGCACAGCCTTGCCATTGAGAAGGGTAGACACAGGAAAACCTGGCTCCCTGTAGAGGAAAGGCTGTGCAACCACTGCACAACAGCAGAACCTGAGACGGAGCTGCATTTTCTGACAAAATGTCAAAAATATAAAACTATTAGAGTGTAATTTCCCCAAATTTGAAACCCTTACTCAAGGTTTCAAAGACCTCTCTGATGAGGATAGGCTACCCGTCCTGTTGAGGGAGGACGCAGAGAGCTGTGGGTTGGCAACGCACTACATTGCCGCCTGCCATAAGATGAGGGACCGTGTCTGACAGGCCAATCAACCTGCACATGTCCTCTACTGTATGCTTATTGTTATTGTTGAATGTCTGGTTATTCTGACCCTTGGTTATTGTTGTTACTGTCGTCCCGTTGACAATTTTGATTCTTATTATTTTCATATTGTAAGTATCCAAAGTAAGCTTTGGCAATATGTACATTGTTACCTCGTACCAATAAAGCAAATTGAATTGAATTGAATTGAGAAAGTGGGAGAGACAAGCTTTATAATAGCTACCCACAGTGCTCACAAGTTAGCATGTCAGAAGCATAATAACATGTGAATATATAGTGTCTGCTGGTCTTTCATTTCCCACATCACCATTAATGCATTATTTTCCCTGCATAGAGATAAGCATCCTTACAAAAGCACTATGTGGTGGCACGAGTTGCCTGAACTCGCCATCAGTTTCTGTGGGTAGCATGTGTGTGTTGGTGTTGTGTGTGGCTGTGCGATCGCGTGCACATGAGTATGTGTGTGTGTGTATGTTTATGTGTGTGTGCGTGCGTGTGCATGTGTGTTTAGAGTTAATATTATTGACTGTGAGAGAGAGAGGAAGACAGAGAGAGAGAGACAGAGACAGAGAAAGAGAAGAGAGAGAGAGAGAGAGAGAGAGAGAGAGAGAGAGAGAGAGAGAGAGAGAGAGAGAGAGAGAGAGAGAGAGAGAGAGAGAGAGAGAGAGAGAGAGAGAGAGAGAAAGAGAAAGAGAGGGAGAGAGGGAGGGAGGGAGCCTGTCTGCCTGTACTGTGCTGAGCCTGAGGGCAAAGCCACTCAAGAACATCCCCTGCAACTCAAGTGACCTGCTTTCCGAATGGCCCTTTTTCCCATTACACAGAGTGGCATTTCATTTAGGGCCCGTCATTCATCTTTTCTTTTCCGGCCTGGATCCGCTCTCTCTTGGTGCCCCCCCCTCTCTCTTCCATCTCTCAGCTTCTCCCTCTCTCTCCCTTTTCATCTCTTTATTTTTCTCTCCCTATATTGTCCTCTCGCACTCTCCCTTTCTCCCTCTACCTTTATTTCCCTCTCTCCATCTATCCTTTCCTTCCTCCTTCTTTCCATCTCCTCTCTTTGAAGCTTTCTCTTCCTCTGGAGCCTCTCTCTCTCCATTTCTCCACCTCTCTCTCTCTCTCTCCATTTCTCTACCGCTCTCTCTCTCTCTCTCTCTATTTCTCTCCCCCTCTCTCTCTATTTCTCTCCCTCTCTCTCTCTCTCTCTCTCTCTCTCTCTCTCTCTCTCTCGCTCTCTCTCTCTCTCTCTCTCTCTCTCTCTCTCTCTCTCTCTCTCTCTCTCTCTCTCTCTCTCTCTATTTTCTCTACCGCTCTCTCTCAATGTGTGTTGACTTTTCTTGTCAATCATAACCTGTTTCCCTGTCTAACAGAATATTCATCACTAGTTGCTTTTGGTGGAATTGTATTTTAAAGATACATTAGTATAGTGAATGTGTCGGAGCCGAATAACGTTTTTCCACTCTGAAAACCAGGACACATAAAACCAGCCTTGTTGTAACCTGGCATTGAATTTATAACTTATGTTCATTGCCCAAGTTTTCATCAGAACACCAGTTCAGGCACAAATGTACATTTTAAACAATAAAAACACAGTATACAGTACATCAGAAGGATGAAGAAAATCTAAATAAGGTATGCCTTTTTTGTTTTTGGTTTATTGATCACAACCCTTGTTTTAAAAGATATATTCAACAGATATTTACTTTCATATAAATATAACTTCACCAAGAGGCAAAATTAAATTCTAATGATTTACAATATTCATGTTTACACAGACTTTGAAGTACAAAAACAAGCAAATTGTGTATCTTCAGGGTTCTCTCCTTCTCTACCAGATGTCTCCCTCCCCCTCTCCCTCTCGTTTCTTACTCCGTCTGCCTCTCCCTTTCTCTCTGTCTCTCTCTTTCTCTCTCTGTCTCTCTCTCTCTCTACCCCCGCTCTTTCTTTCTCTCTTTCTCTCTCTCTCTATATGTCTCTTTCTCCCCTCACTCTCTCGTTCTCTCTCCCACTCTTTTCTTACTCTATATTCCTCTCTCTCTAATTCTCCCTCTTTCTTAATGCTGAGTCTCTGTGAGGTTCAGCACTCTAAGGATTTGTACAGTTGTCCTTGAAGGAACACCTGTGAGGGGGAGAGGAAGGGAGGATGAGAATAAAAGGAGTGGAGGTTGAGAGAGCGAGTGATGATAAGAGATAGAGAAAGAGCCTGTGTGATTCTCTCATAGTCTTTGTTGTGCAGAGGGCATAGAGAAAAACAGAGAGAGAGAGATTGAGAGAATTGCGAGCGGTGCTTTCACACAAGGAGCGCTCAAAGACGTGATAATGGCTAGAAGGTAGAACGTTAGAACCCTCAGGGTGGTACAGAGATAGAACAAACACTCTTAGGTTCATTTGTCCTCTGGCAACTGGTTGGACTGATTCAGGATATCTGAAATCTGAATGACCTAACTGTATACACTTTATAGGCAGGCCTATCCTCTCCTCCTCCTCTCCTCCTCTCTTCCTCCTCCTCCTGTCCTCTAGCCTCTCCTTTTCTCTCCTCCTCTCTTCTACCTCTCCTCCTCCTCTCCTCTATCCTCTTCGCCAGCTCACCTCCTCTCCTCTCCTCCTCCAGCTCTCCTCTGATCTGATCTGATCTGCATGCAGAGTGTATCGTCCAATCCCAGCCCATACATTTAGATAGAGATTGTGGCCTAGCTAATCTGACAGGGCTTTATGGATACACTCATTCATGTCACATTGGCCCTGCTGATTTTCCAGGGTTGCGCCCTAAATGGCGACCTATTCTCTATATAGTGCACTATTTCTGATCAGAGCCCACAGGGGCCTGGTGAAAAGTAGTGCACTATATAGGGAATAGGGTACCATTTGGGACAGAGTCCTATTCTCCATCTCTAACACTGCCACACGGTTAAAGACCGGGAAATGAACAAACGGACGTATCGCCATCAGAAAACCATTAATGTTTTTGAAGACCATTATTTTCCCCCTGTGTTGGCCTATCCATCACCTTTGATATTTATAGATCCCATTTAACTGGATGGCGATGGTTGTGATGATGGTGGATTGGAAGGTGCGTGTGTTTGTGTATGTGCTTGCGACCATGTGTGCATGTATTTGTGAAATGAGGGTGTGTGTGTGTGTCTGTGTGTGTCTGTGTGTGTGTGTGTGTGTGTGTGTGTGTGTGTGTGTGTGTGTGTGTGTGTGTGTGTGTGTGTGTGTGTGTGTGTGTGTGTGTGTGTGTGTGTGTGTGTGTGTGTGTGTGTGTGTGTGTGTGTGTGTGTGTGTGTGTGTGTGTGTGTGTGTGTGTGTGTGTGTGTGTGTGTGTGTGTGTGTGTGTGTGTGTGTGTGTGTGTGTGTGTGTGTGTGTGTGTGTGTGTGTGTGTGTGTGTGTGTGTGTGTGTGTGTCTGTGTGTGTGTGTTAAAAACAGGCTGTGCTCGGTCGAAGTTGGGTAATGAATGAGATGAAAATCACTAATGAGAAAATGCATCAGTGGATTGTTTGACCCTAGAGGTGAGGTTATTATGCTCACCTAGTATAATAACCCAGTCGAATGATCACAATTTCCCCATCAGTTACCGCATAATGATGACCAAGGTGAAATTACATCACCCGATATTCATATACTGTACTCAGCCATTTTACTATCCAGCTTTCTCAACAAGATTATACTAATAAATATAGAGATAGTAGATCTAATTTATATGGCACTTTCTATTACAGAGATGATCTCAAAGACGCTAGGAAACTCAATACGGTTCATATCTTTTCATACCATCAATGTTGTATTAATTCAAATCAAACTTTATTTGTCACATGCGCCGAATACAACAAGGGCAGACCTTACCGTGGTATGCTTACTTACAAGCCCTTAACCACAGGGCAGTTCAAGAAAGAGTTAAGAAAATATTTAACAAATAAACTAAAGTTTAAAAAGAACAAATTAACAAAAAAAGTAAAAAAGAAAATAACAATAACGAGGCTATATACAGGGGGTACCAGTACCGAGTGCAGGGGAACATGTTAGTTGAGGTAATTTGTGCATGTAGGTAGGGGTGAAGTGACTATGCATAGATAATAAACAGTGAGTAGCAGCAGTGTACAAAACAAATGGAGGGGTGTGTGGTCAATGTAATAGTCCGGTGGCCAAGTTATTAATTGTTCAGCAGTCTTATGGCTTGGGGGTAGAAGCTGTTAAGGAGCCTTCTGACCCTAGACTTGGCGCAGTGGTACATTTACATTTACATTTAAGTCATTTAGCAGACGCTCTTATCCAGAGCGACTTACAAATTGGTGCATTCACCTTATGACATCGAGTGGAACAGTCACTTTACAATAGTGCATCTAAATCTTAAAGGGGGGGGTGAGAGGGATTACTTATCCTATCCTAGGTATTCCTTAAAGAGGTGGGGTTTCAGGTGTCTCCGGAAGGTGGTGATTGACTCCGCTGTCCTAGCGTCGTGAGGGAGTTTGTTCCACCATTGGGGAGCCAGAGCAGCGAACAGTTTTGACTGGGCTGAGCGGGAGCTGTACTTGCTCAGTGGTAGGGAGGCGAGCAGGCCAGAGGTGGATAAACGCAGTGCCCTTGTTTGGGTGTAGGGCCTGATCAGAGCCTGGAGGTACTGAGGTGCCGTTCCCCTCACAGCTCCGTAGGCAAGCACCATGGTCTTGTAGCGGATGCGAGCTTCAACTGGAAGCCAGTGGAGAGAGCGGAGGAGCGGGGTGACGTGAGAGAACTTGGGAAGGTTGAACACCAGACGGGCTGCGGCGTTCTGGATGAGTTGTAGGGGTTTAATGGCACAGGCAGGGAGCCCAGCCAACAGCGAGTTGCAGTAATCCAGACGGGAGATGACAAGTGCCTGGATTAGGACCTGCGCCGCTTCCTGTGTGAGGCAGGGTCGTACTCTGCGGATGTTGTAGAGCATGAACCTACAGGAACGGGCCACCGCCTTGATGTTAGTTGAGAACGACAGGGTGTTGTCCAGGATCACGCCAAGGTTCTTAGCGCTCTGGGAGGAGGACACAATGAAGTGGTCAACCGTGATGGCGAGATCATGGAACGGGCAGTCCTTCCCCGGGAGGAAGAGCAGCTCCGTCTTGCCGAGGTTCAGCTTGAGGTGGTGATCCGTCATCCACACTGATATGTCTGCCAGACATGCAGAGATGCGATTCGCCACCTGGTCATCAGAAGGGGGAAAGGAGAAGATTAATTGTGTGTCGTCTGCATAGCAATGATAGGAGAGACCATGTGAGGTTATGACAGAGCCAAGTGACTTGGTGTATAGCGAGAATAGGAGAGGGCCTAGAACAGAGCCCTGGGGGACACCAGTGGTGAGAGCGCGTGGTGAGGAGACAGATTCTCGCCACGCCACCTGGTAGGAGCGACCTGTCAGGTAGGACGCAATCCAAGCGTGGGCCGCGCCGGAGATGCCCAACTCGGAGAGGGTGGAGAGGAGGATCTGATGGTTCACAGTATCGAAGGCAGCCGATAGATCTAGAAGGATGAGAGCAGAGGAGAAAGAGTTAGCTTTAGCAGTGCGGAGCGCCTCCGTGATACAGAGGAGAGCAGTCTCAGTTGAATGACTAGTCGTGGTAGCAGAGAAAACATTCTATGACTTGGGTGACTGGAGTCTCTGACAATTTTTGGGGCTTTCCTCTGATACCGCCTAGAATATAGGTCCTGGATGGCAGGACGCTTGACCCCAGTGATGTTTTGGGCCGCACGCACTACACTCTGTAGCGCCTTACGGTCAGATGCTGAGCAGTTGCCATACCAGGCGATGATGCAACCGGCCAGGATGCTCTCGATGGTGCAGCTGTAGAACCTTTGATGAATCTGGGGACCCATGGCAAATCTTTTCAGTCTCCTGAGGGTGAAAAGGTGCTTTCGTACCCTCCTCACGACTGTCTTGGTATGTTTGGACCATGATAGTTCGATGGTGATGTGGACACCAATAAACTTGAAACTCTCGACCCGCTCCACTACAGTCCCGTCATGTTAATGGGGGCCTTTTCAGCCCTCCTTTTCCTGTAGTCCACGATCAGCTCCTTTGTCTTACTCACATTGGAGGAGAGGTTGTTTTCCTGGCACCACACTGCCAGGTCTCTGACCTCCTCCCTATAGGCTGTCTCATCGTTGTCGTTGATCAGGCCTACCACTGGTGTGTCATCAGCAAACTTAATGATGGTGTTGGAGTCATGATTGTTTGTTGGTGATGTGGACACTAAGAAACTTGTAACTACCAGTACACGTCCTGGTAATCCGTCTGGCCCCGCGGCTTTGTGAATGTTGACCTGTTTAAAGGCCTTACAATGATGCATACAATGGCACCACACTGCCAGGTCTCTGACCTCCTCCCTATAGGCTGTCTCATTCTTGTCGTTGATCAGGCCTACCACTATTGTGTCATCAGCAAACTTAATCATAATGTGTTGGAGTCGTGTTTGGCCACGCAGTCCTGGATGAAAAAGGAGTACATGAGGGGACTAAGTACACACCCCTGAAGGGCCCCAGTGATGAGGATCAGCATGGAAGACGTGTTGTTGCCTACCTTCACCACCTGGGGTGGCCGTCAGGAAGTCCAGGATCCAGTTGCAGAGGGAGGTGTTTAGTCCCAGGGTCCTTAGCTTATTGATGAGCTTCGTGTGCACTATGGTGTTGAACGCTGAGCTGTAGTCAATGAATAGCATTCTCACGTAGGTGTTCCTTTTGTCCAGGTGGGAAAGGGCAGTGTGGAGTGCAATTGAGATTGAGATTCCGTCATCTGTGGATCTTTTGGGACAGTCTAGGGTTTCTGGGATAATGGTGTTATGAGCCATGACCAGCCTTTCAAAGCACTTCATGGCTACCGACGTAAGTGCTACGGGGCGGTGGTCATTTTGTCAGGTTATCTTTGCTTTCTTGGGCACAGGGACTATGGTGGTCTGCTTGAAACATGTTGGTATTACAGACTCTGTCAGGGAGAGGTTGAAAATGTCAGTGAAGACACTTACCAGTTGGTCCGCGCATACTCTGAGTACACGTACTGGTAATCTGTCTGGCCCCGCGGCTTTTGAATGTTAACCTGTTTAAAGGTCTTACAATGATGCATACAATGATATTTAATAGATCACCTGGTCTCTATAATGAATGAACAGTTTGTGAATGAGATTGAATGTACATTGTGTTGTGTTCAGGAACCGTAGTGTGTGATATTGTCATGCAGAAGCTTTGTTTACCACTGTGTAGTGTTGTGTTAGTATTTTGATCATGTTCAGATCTCTAGCTGAGACACACACTGGGATGTGAATAATCTTTCCTCTGTAGTGAGCTCGAGTAACCTTCAGATAGAGAGAGAGGGGAATAGAGATACATGGAGAGATAGAGGGGGGAGAGATGGAGAGAGAGAGAAGCGGAGGGAGAGAGAGGGTTAGAGAGGGAGAGACCGGGGGGTGGAGAAGGAAAGAGCGAGAGATAGAGCAAGCCCAGTGCAGCGTGTGTACTTACCATATCTTGCCCGTTCAGCTGAGGACCAATCACCAACACAGGCTGGCCGCTGGGCATCTGTGCAATGCCTCCTGGGAAATAAATGAACAGATTAGACGTGCATGTGTGTGTATTTGTGTTTATGTGTTAGTGTGTGTTTGCATGAGTGTGTGCATAACCGCTGTGGACAAGAAATCTTGCCGCCCTGTTTGAGCAGTTCTGAGCTGTTTGTACAGCCAGGAAACGCTCTGCACTCACCAAATATACGTTCAGACTAGATTGCTTTGACCTGAGAGATGAGCTGCTGCTTTTCTACAGTAGCCTATGTGGCCCAAGTTATCTCGGACAGCCTTAGGGCTAAGCTCCAGTTCCAGGTCCCTCCACGACGGCCCAGCTGCTCATGGAGGTTCACCCAGATGCTATGGGAACACCCGGCATCCCAGCGCCCCACATCTCCTCTCTCTGCTTCCTCAGCCATTGTCCTCCCCGTTTACCCCCTCTCTGAGGTGGAGCTGGGCCCCATTCCCCCTCATTCTACTCAGCCTCCATCTTCCTTGTTCTCCCCCTCCCTGTTCCAGGCTGGATGAAGTTGTCATCCTGATTATGAATGGCTTCTATGATCTCTACCTTTGCTTCAGCCAACACAATAGTGGTTTATTTTGAGCATATGAATGCAGGGGTGGGAGAGGTATAAGTAACCTCTTGAGCCCCACGGTAACGCCAGCGCGTTTTGGAAGACTTCAAGCCATGTGTGTGAAACACAGCCTGCTGGGTTGTTGCATTAGTCTGTGTGATTAACCAGGGCTGAGCTAAAGTGTTGTTTTTTCTGTGTGTGAGATAAGGGCGGATCCTGAAACGGTTCTTCTCACAAAAACATTTGTAAAATCCTAACAGTTTGAGCGACAAACTATTATGACCGTCTATGAAAAGCTGAGACCCTCGCGAACATGTAACCTGCTCTATGACGCTCACAAGGTACACCACAGTCGTTAGAAGGTAAGGGGTTCTTCTACAGTACATAGAAGATCACGGGAAATCCCCGGACGTGGTGTCTATAATACTGTAATACGCTCACATAGTTGCTGTCTCAAACTCCAAACAGTTGTCACTGACTAGCTGGATATTCATTACCCACTGAGAAAACAACTTATGTACTCACAGCATTCTTATGAATACATTCTGCATCAGCTAATTGCTTGGCAGACGTGTGTCAATAAAACGTATGCATGCAGCTGTTTGTGTCAAACTGTGCTCTGCGTGTAGCCCTGGTTGTCCTGAAAAGAACATGGTGAAACCCTTCAACGTGAAGCTATGAGGGCAGAGCGAGCAGACTCATGAAAGTAGTCCACTTCAGCTTCCTTTGCTGTGGGAAGCCTGGTTTCAATGGAGTTAAAGGTTTTGGGGCAAAGCGCCGAAGGGGGGAACAAACACATTTATCTTTCTGATCTCTCCCAACACTTTGCCAACAGCTAAACATCGAGCGAGCCTCCGCCGCCTCACCCTTCCAGAGAAGAAATAGCTGAGTTACTCTTACACTTGATCAGATTGGATGGAGAGAAGGACTGTGAGATGTTTGTTGGGAAATGCTTCCCTCGCGAAGCCAAGCCCCGTGATTCACACCAGACTGGCTTTTTAACACCAGAGCAGAACTAAAAACAGACAGACTCACGACACCGGCAGACACACACCCACACAACAACAACAACATCAGCAGTAAAAGATCAGAGAGTCAGCAAAAGCTTCTAGAACCACAATGCCCTTGTTCTGATGATGATACAGTCAGGAAGTGTTTAAAGGCAGTTCCATCATCCTCCCTCCCCCTCTCTTACACAAATAGCCTTCTGCCTCATGATCTTTTCTGAGAATAATGGGAAACATGAAGCATCTATGACAGGGGTATTGAACTCTTACCCAACGAGATCCAGAGTCTGCTAGGTTTTCTGTTCTACCTGATAATTCATTGACTGCACCAGGTGTCCCAGGTCTAAATCCCTGGTTAGGAGGGAATGGTGAAAAAATGCAGTTGAACTTGCTTCGAGGTCCAGAATTGAGTTTGCGGGATCAATGAGATCAATGAATGAAAGAGATCTTTGATGCCGACTTGTGAATATCCCTCTGTCTAGTCGTGTGTGTGTGTGTGTGTGTGTGTGTGTGTGTGCGTGCGTGCGTGCGCGCGTGCGCGCGTGTGTGTGTGCGTGCGTGCGTGTGCGCGTGTGCGTGTGCGTGTGTGTGTGTGTGTGCGTGTGCGTGTGTGTGTCTGGTTGTATGTCCGGCCATAGAGGTCAGTGCATAATCATAATTTGTGACGATCAGTCTAGCAGCAGGACAGTTGAGAGACACGGGCTCTCATTCCTCAGAGCTCTCTGACTCTGTCTCTAACGTCTCCCACTTTAAACCATCACCCTTCAGCTGGTTTCCTATCTGTTGGGATTCTTGGCAGATTGGACTGTTTGAATAGCATCTGAAGTGTTGCTGTTCAAGGAGCATGGAAAACTGTGCCAGCTAGTTTGGAGTGCCAGATCTCTCGAGAGGGCCCGGACATCTTTGCCTCGGTCAAACTGTTTTCCTTCTCCTGCCGCCCTCTCTCCTCCCTCTCTCCTCCCTCTCTCTTTGGTCTTTTACGTGCTTCCCACTGAGCCTGTGAGTATGTGCGCATCAATGTGTGTGTTTGTGTGTGGGCCTGTCTGTTTGTTTCAGCCTATCTCTCTCTCTCTCTCTGTGTGTGTGTGTGTGTGTGTGTGTGTGTGTGTGTGTGTGTGTGTGCGTGCGTGCGTGCGTGCGTGCGTGCGTGTGTGTGTGTGTGTGTGTGTGTACAGTAGAGCAGTGGTTCCCAACCTTTTTTCAACGGTGGCACACCTTGATGGGATATTCAATTCGAATCTTTCCTCCATCTCATCTGATCCATACTGCAAATCATCTATTTTACGTGACAAGATTTATTACAGATGAAATAGGCTTTATTTCAACTATTGTCATCGTTACCCATGCTTGTTAGTTTGTGTGTACTTTGCTTGTGATGCGCGCACCTCATATAGTACAATTGTAACAACAGCCTGAGTTCACTTGGCTTGAAACAACGATACAGATGTAACCATGTGCCATTCCATGTATTATCCAAGCGTCACTAGTGCTCCCAAGTCAAAACTCCCCGTGCGTTTAACAGGTTACGTTTACAAGTGAGTGATCCAAAAATCAGGACGAGGAAAAGTTTTGCGGAATACCTGAGTGTTCCTGAAGGCACACCAGTTGGGAACAGACCACCACAGATGGGCCATAGTCTGCAGTATTCATTTCAGCAGGCTAGAAGGGCCTCCGTCCCAGACCCAGACCACCACAGATGGGCCATAGTCTGCAGTATCCATTTCAGCAGGCTAGAAGGGCCTCCGTCCCAGACCCAGACCACCACAGATTGGCCATAGTCTGCAGTATTCATTTCAGCAGGCTAGAAGGGCCTCCGTCCCAGACCCAGACCACCACAGATGGGCCATAGTCTGCAGTATTCATTTCAGCAGGCTAGAAGGGCCTCCGTCCCAGACCCAGACCACCACAGATGGGCCATAGTCTGCAGTATCCATTTCAGCAGGCTAGAAGGGCCTCCGTCCCAGACCAGCACAGATGGGCCATAGTCTGCAGTATTCATTTCAGCAGGCTAGAAGGGACTCCGTCCCAGACCAGCACAGGCGGTCCGTAGTCTGCATTATCCATTTCAGCAGGCTAGAAGGGCCTCCGTCCCAGACCAGCACAGATGGGCCATAGTCTGCAGTATCCATTTCAGCAGGCTAGAAGGGCCTCCGTCCCAGACCCAGACCACCACAGATGGGCCTAATGGACGTCAGCTATTCTGACTGCTGCGTCACAGCCAGGGGCCGTCCCATCCATCCTGTCCTGCTGGTGTTGGAGTGAGTGAGTGAGTGAGTGAGTGAGTGAGTGAGTGAGTGAGTGAGTGAGTGAGTGAGTGAGTGAGTGAGTGAGTGAGTGAGTGAGTGTGTGTGTGTGTGTGTGTGTGTGTGTGTGTGTGTGTGTGTGTGTGTGTGTGTGTGTGTGTGTGTGTGTGTGTGTGTGTGTGTGTGTGTGTGTGTGTGTGTGTGTGTGTGTGTGTGTGTGTGTGTGTGTGTGTGTGTGTGTCTCTCTCTGTGCGTGTGTCTGTGTCTGTTTCTCTGTGTCTGTGCCTGTCCCTGTGTGTGAGTATGTGTAAGAATTCTATTTAGTCTCGTTATCAGAGAGCCAGAGATGACTTCCCTGTTGGCAGAAACCTCAGTGAGATGCTTTCGACTTTACAGTGAGGATCAGACACACAGGTCTCACCTCCTTCTGTGCCTCTCTCTGGCAGGCCGGACCTTTTCTTTGATTTATCACAAGGCTAAAGAGGAGGTTTGTTTGCAGCTATTTGATGATTGTTGATGTTATTAAATGTTGGTGGCATAACGTTATCGCTCTGGATAAGAGCGTCTGCTAAATGACTTAAATGTAATGTAAATGTTATCGTAAGGCCAAGCATTAAAACGCCCAACTCAATTAATCGTGCTGTTAGAAATTCCAATCTGGTGTGCTATTGGGGCTAAAACGCTCCAACACTGCTGTCCATGGTGCTGAAATACTGCACACACTGTTGGTTCTCAGACGGGTGCTGTCCATGGTTCTGAATCACATAGCAGCTGGTGGCTTTCAAAGTGGAACTATCCATGGCACTGATGCATTGGTGGTGCCTCTGATTGGAACTCTCCGTGGTCCTGAAATAGAGAAATGCCTTTTGGAGTGTATGAATCCACCCAGTCACAGATGGGAAACTATTGCTAGAGTGGCACAGCTTCTTTTCCTACACACAGGGCCATCTCAAGGCTGTCGAAGTGGTGTTGGATTGTACCTCCTGGTGTGGGTGTGCTGTGCTTTCCACTGAATGGGGACTGGTGTTATGAGTGTGATGATAGTTTGACCTGGCATAAATCCTCTTTCACTGATCTACCCTAGACCATCTGCTCCATCTATCTATCTATCTATCTCATCCCACACACACACACACACACACACACACACACACACACACACACACACACACACACACACACACACACACACACACACACACACACACACACACACACACACACACACACACACACACACACACACACACACACACACACACACACACACACACACACACACACACACACACACACACACACACACACACACATCAGATTATGCTTTGTAGTGTGCTGCTGTCCAGTGGTTTCACAGCAAATCATTTCAGGTCAATAGTCAGCATGAGCACTATCTCACCTTCGCTAACTCATCTAACCCCACATCCCCCTTCTTCTTCCCCACATCCCCTTCTCCCATCCAGATGGTAAGATTTTAGAGGCATTAAAAACTCAGCTGACATGAGGTTTGTGATTGTAACCCACCCTATGCTGTGCATGCCTGTAATCCCTGGAAAATGGTAGCATTTTGTATTTTTCTCCATAATCCCTCCTTGGTGCAGTGGAACACTGGTCCTGTCTGACTTCCAAACTATAGTAGTTTTAACAGGAAGATGTAAGTATAACTGGAACACTCAGGTTTTATGGGTATTTCTGGTGGTGCCGGTGGTGAGGTATTTTCGGTCACATTTGGTATATGTGGGACAAACAGCAGAACTGACTCCTTCTCTTGGCAGCAGGGTTAGGCTAAATTCAGATTTCTGGAATTGACTCCCATTCAACTTATGAGTTTAAATTCAAATTGAATTGGCCACACCCCACAGGATGCAGTTGAGTTTAAGTCACAGGAAGTGGAATTGAATACAGTGCAATTCAAAGTCATTCCACTCCGTCATAGAACTTGGGTTTCGTTGAATCTGACAGGTCACACTTCCAGATAGCAAGAATATATCACTTAGAAGACGCAATTATATTTCCACCAACCATTTCATTAGGACATTCATACTAAAAAGTGTTAATTTGATAATAAAATGTGTGTTAAATATTTCACTCATCACTTAGCTGTATGTCAGCTGACCTGGATAGTGCAGGAGGAGAGTGAAAGGATAGATAACATCAGGAGCATATTAGATATTTTGGCAGAGAGTTCTGAGAAGCTCTCAAATGTTAGACCACCAAAACCAGTGACATAAGTGTAAGAATCTGTTACAAAACCACTCCCTCCCTCCCTCTCTTTCCCTCCCTCTCTTTCCCTCCCTCTCTCAATTCCTCCCTTGTTTTTTCTCCATCGCTCCCTTTTTCTCGCTCGCTCCTTCCTTCTACCTCCCTCTACCTTGTTTTCCCCATTTCTCTATCTTTCTCCCTATTCCTCCATCCCTCCTTGCTATAGCAGTGGGTGTACTAAGCAGGGATTAGGCTGTGATTGGAGTGCTGACGTGATAGAGAGCTCTTCTCTTCATCTGGGGCCTCTTATCCCCTGCAGTCCCCCAGCGAGGCTCTCTAGGCCAGGGCTACACTCTGAGAGAGAGGACAGCCTCTCTACCTCTCCCTCTGGGTTTCCAAGGACTACCCTGGAAATGGTCTCTCTCTCTCTCTCTCTCTCTCTCTCTCTCTCTCTCTCTCTCTCTCTCTCTCTCTCTCTCTCTCTCTCTCTCTCTCTCTCTCTCTCTCTCTCTCTCTCTCTCTCTCTCTCTCTCTCTCTCTCTCTCTCTCTCTCTCTCTCTCTCTCTCTCTCTCTCCTCTCCCTTGCTCTATCTCTTTAGCTTCCCCCCTGTCTCTGTCTCTCCCTGTCTCTCCCTGTCCCTGTCTCTCCCTGTCTCTCCCTGTCTCTCTCTCTCTCTCTCTCTCTCTCTCTCTCTCTCTCTCTCTCTCTCTCTCTCTCTCTCTCTCTCATTCTATCACCCTCTCAGCTTTATCCCTACTGGCTTTATAGTTTGTCCTCTATATATTTTTCATCCCCAGTCAGTCATGGACTGTTAGATATATACAGTCTCTCTCTCCACATGAAGTGGCTATCCTCCAGACAAAGCCCTCTCTTAGTATCTCTGCCCTTCGGTCTTCCTCTGGGTGTCTCCCTATCGACCCCCCCCTCTCTATATCTCCCTCCGTCTCCCTCAGTCTGCCTCACTGACTACCTGCTGTGCTGTAATGAGTCTTAAAGGGTCATTGAAAGTCAGAAGGGGATTACTAGTGGCACCAGTGTTAATAAACGATGAACTCCAGAGTCTTCCCATTCAGTAGACGGGCCCGTCTGTGAATATTCAAGGAACATTTCACTGACTTGCACATGTGTTTGATGGTGGCAGCCCAAAATAAAGAATTAAAAAATGTTTCTTTGATCACATACGCTTGTAACGCTACACGCCAACCCGCAAAGTTGCTACTTGCTAACATAAATGTTTACAAATGATTGAGTGGCCAGATGTCATGCCAGAGTCGTTGCTGCTGGCACCACGCTGTGCTCTCGTCCTACAGTCACTACCTACCACAAACCAAATCTTAATTGCATTTCCACGTGTTCCAAATGGCAACCTATTCCCTACAGAGGGCACCCTATTCCCTACAGAGGGCACCCTATTCCCTGCAAAGCGAAATAGGGTGCTATTTGGAACACAATCCATTGGTCCCCATCCAGTTACGGCGCTGCTCTGACAGTGATTAACACATCAAAGGGAGATCTGGGGCACGTGGTACACTCAGCATATTGTGTAGCTTTATCCTACCTGCTAGCCTGCTCCCATTCAGACGGAGAGTCGGCTTTGAAGTCAAACTGCTGAGGAGAGAGGGGGAGAGAGAGAGAGAGAGAGAGAGAGAGAGAGAGAGAGAGACGGCGAAGGAAAGAGATGGAAGGGTGGATAGAGAAAGATGTGGTGCAGAAAGGTTAATGGAGAGAGAATTAGAGAGAGAGTGTGCATCGGAATGAAAGATGGAGTGAACAAAAGGCAGCTGGAGAGAATGAGGATCAGAAAGAGAGCGATGGAGTTGCCCACCGGGGCTAATGAGATTTTTCATAGCGACGCTTGCTTCAAGTTTGTTGATTAGCTAATATTTGATTTTCTCTCGTTCCGGCCCTCCTCCGTGGCATTCTGCCCTGCTTCTGTTTGTTCTGGGAAATGCCTGTGATCACTTCGGTAGCCATGATTAACACACACACCCACACTACACTGACAGGAAGGAAGAAAGGCATTCCCCTGTACTCTGCTTATACACACACTGTCATGATCCTTCATTCATTCACCACCTTTCCAGATGTTCAAAGCACTGTAAGGGGGAAACTCATCTCATTCACCACCAATGTGTAGCACCCACTTGGGTGATTCATAGCAACCATTTTGTGCCAGAACACTCACAACACATCAGCTGGAGAGGAGTGATATGTGCCAAATAGGAATGAGGGGGGTGATTAGGAGGCCATGATTGAAATGGGGCCAGCTTGAGAATGTAGCCATGATACTGGGGTTAACACCCCTAAAATGAGTGCCATGGGATTTTTAGTGACAACAGCAAGTCAGGACAACACCCATCTGAAAGCAGCACCCTATGCAGGGCAAAATCCCCTTCACTGCCCTGGGGGATTGTCATTTGACCTTAAGACCAGAGGAAAGAGCACCCCCTACTGGCACTCCAACACCACTTCCAGCAGCATCTGGTCTCCCATCCAGGACCAACCCTGCCTAACTTCAGGAGCAAGCCAGCAGTGGGATGCAGGGTGGTATGCTGCTGACATGAATATGTTTCAGTTTCACAGAGAGAACAACGAATAGTGATTCTGATGTAAATACTGTTTGCATGTGTTATATGTGAACATTTCAGCTTGTCAGTGTTTCCTTCAGTTAGTCCTCTGTTTGAGTCTTCCTTCCCTGTTCCTACCACTGTGTAGCTACCATAGATGTTGAACTACACTGAGTGTACAAGACATTAGGAACACCTGCACTTTCCATGACAGACTGACCAGGTTCATCCAGGTGAAAGCTATGATCCCTTATTGGTGTCACTTCAGTCAGTGTAGGAAAGAGCACCCCTAGGAGTGGGGGACAGGTTCAAATATATATTTTTAAGCCTTGGGGCAATTGAGACATGGAATGTGTATGTGTGCCATTCAGAGGGTGAATGGGCAAGACAAAAGATTGAAGTGCAGCCAACCTGACACAACTGTGGGAAGCATTGGAGTCAACATGGACCAACATCACTGTGGAACGCTTTCGACACTTTGTAAAGTCCATCCCGTTTGAATAGAGGCTGTTCTGAGAGCAAAAGAACACTCAACATTTATCTTACATTCAGTCATTTAGAAGACGCTCCCATCCAGAGCGACCCACAGGAGCAACCAGGATCAAGCGCCCCGCTCAAGGGCACAACGACAGATCCCCCACCCAGCCAACTCGGGGACCCAAACTGGGGACCTCTCAGCCACCGGCCCAATGCTCCTAACCGCCAGGAGCCCCTGCTGTCCCCAGCCATCCAAGACCCCACCCCCCTCACATCTCCACCCCCTCTGAGCCACCTTACAGACTGGCTAAATCTCTGCTAAAAACCAGCACTGTAGAAATATGACTAACCAAAGTCCTGAATGACCTATACAGGTCCCTCTCTGCAGTGAAAGACTTGGAACAGAAGCTAACCTATGGTGCTGTACTTAATGGGACTTAATAGATCGTAAATTGATCCGGGGGGCAGTTCCATAAAAAGAAGCCAACGCCTCAGAACAAAGCTGACCTCAGATGCTCTTCATTCACAGAACACACATACACACGGGCTTAGCTTGGCCCTCTTTCTGTGTCCTCAATTGGGAAGTTGAAATGAGTGTGGGCTGTTAAAGTGAGACAAAGTCAACCTCCTGTGCCCTGGCAAATGCCACAGCAGCAGAAGTAGCACAATCCTCCAGACATCGGTTCGAATACTGTTTGATACCATTTCAAATACTTTAGCTGGGCTTGGTTGTGCTTGCCTAGTACAATAAAACCAATAGAATACCTGCTCACAAATGTGCAAACACCGTCTGGCTCTCCAGGCAGGCTAAATCAATTGCTAAAAGTGTTTGAAAGAAAACAATACTACTTGAACCCAGGTTTGTTATCCACCAGTAACACAGTACATGAGGCCATTCACAGCAGTGATATTCACAGTCTATTGGGTCTGTGAGAAGGACTTATTGTGCCTGTTTGTGGCATTACCCTTGAGACTGTTGAAAGGCAAAGCACATAGTCTGAGGCTCTGTATGTCTGGGTCTGTCTGTGTCCTCATTCTGTGTCTGAGCCCTGCCTTTTAGACCGACTTCTGTTCTTTCAGATCAAGTCTGCTTCTCTCTCTATGGCGTCTGATTGGGACTGTATTCTCTATGACGTCTGATTGGGACTGTATTCTCTATGACGTCTGGTTGGGACTGTATTCTCTATGACGTCTGGTTGGGACTGTATTCTCTGACGTCTGGTTGGGACTGTATTCTCTATGACGTCTGGTTGGGACTGTATTCTCTATGACGTCTGGTTGGGACTGTATTCTCTATGACGTCTGGTTGGGTGTCTGGTTTGGGACTGTATTCTCTACTGTGTCTGGTTGGGACTGTATTCTCTACTATGTCTGGTTGGGACTGTATTCTCTATGGTGTCTGGTTGGGACTGTATTCTCTACTATGTCTGTTTGGGACTGTATTCTGTAGGGTGTCTGGATGGTACTGTATTCTCTATGGCGTCTGCTTGGGACAGTATTCTGTAGGATGTCTGGTTGGTACTGTATTCTATACTTTGTCTGCTTGGGATAGTATTCTCTATGGTGTCTGGTTGGGACTGTATTCTCTACTATGTCTGGTTGGGACTGTATTCTGTAGGGTGTCTGGATGGTACTGTATTCTCTATGGCGTCTGGTTGGGACTGTATTCTATACTGTGTCTGCTTGGGACAGTATTCTCTATGGCGTCTGGTTGGGACTGTATTCTCTACTATGTCTGGTTGGGACTGTATTCTGTAGGGTGTCTGGATGGTACTGTATTCTCTATGGCGTCTGGTTGGGACTGTATTCTGTAGGGTGTCTGGATGGTACTGTATTCTCTATGGCGTCTGGTTGGGACTGTATTCTATACTGTGTCTGCTTGGGACAGTATTCTCTATGGTGTCTGTTTGGGACTGTATTCTCCATGGTGTCTGTTTGGGACAGTATTCTCTATGGCGTCTGTTTGGGACTGTATTCTCCACAGTGTCTGTTTGGGACAGTATTCTCCACAGTGTCTGTTTGGGACAGTATTCTCCACAGTGTCTGGTTGGGACAGTATTCTCCACAGTGTCTGTTTGGGACCTTATTTTCAACGGTGTCTGGTTCGGACTGTATTCTCTGCGGTGTTTGGTTGGGACTGTATTCTCCACAGTGTCTGGTTGGGAATGTATTCTCTGCTGTGTCTGGTTGGGACTGTACTCTCTATGGTGTCTGGTTGGGACAGTATTCTCTATGGGGTCTGGTTGGGACTGTAATTCTCTATGGCGTCTGGTTGGGAATGTATTCTAAATGGTGTCTGGTTGGGACTGTATTCCCTACGGTGTCTGGTTGGGAATGTATTCTCAACTGGTGTCTGGTTGGTACTGTATTCTCTATGGCGTCTGGTTGGGACTGTATTCTGTACTGTGTCTGCTTGGGATAGTATTCTCTATGGTGTCTGGTTGGGACTGTATTTTCTACTATGTCTGGTTGGGACTGTATTCTCTACTATGTCTGGTTGGGACTGTATTCTCTATGGTGTCTGGTTGGGACTGTATTGTCTATGGTGTCTGGTTGGGACTGGTTGGGACAGTATTTTGGTTGGGACAGTATTCTGTAGGGTATTCTGTAGGGTGTCTGGTTGGTGCTGTATTCTATACTGTGTCTGCTTGGGATAGTATTCTCTATGGTGTCTGGTTGGGACTGTATTCTCTACTATGTCTGGTTGGGACTGTATTCTCTACGACGCCTGGTTGGGACTGTATTCTCTATGGTGTCTGGTTGGGACTGTATTCTCTATGGTGTCTGGTTGGTACTATATTCTCCATGGTGTATGGTTGGGACTGTATTCTATACTGTGTCTGCTTGGGACAGTATTCTCTATGGTGTCTGTTTGGGACTGTATTCTATATTGTGTCTGCTTGGGACAGTATTCTCTATGGCGTCTGTTTGGGACTGTATTCTCTATGACGTCTGGTTGGTACTGAATTCTCTATAGTGTCTGGTTTGGACTGTATTCTCTACTATGTCTGGTTGGGACTGTATTCTCTATGGTGTCTGGTTGGGACAGTATTCTCTATGGTGTCTGGTTGGGACTGTATTCTCTATGGTGTCTGGTTGGGACTGTATTCTCTGTGGTGTTTGGTTGGGACTGTATTCTCCACAGTGTCTGGTTGGGACAGTATTCTCTATGGGGTCTGGTTGGGACTGTAAGTCTCTATGGTGTCTGGTTTGGAATGTATTCTCTATGGTGTCTGGTTGGGACTGTATTCCCTACGGTGTCTAGTTGGGACTGTATTCTCAACTGGTGTCTGGTTGGGACAGTATTCTCTATGGTGTCTGGTTGGGACAGTATTCTCTATGGTGTCTGGTTGGGACTGTATTCTCTGCTGTGTCTGGTTGGGACTGAATTCTCTATGACGTCTAGTTGGGACTGTATTCACTATGGTGTCTGGTTGGGACAGTATTCTCCAGTGTCTGTTTGGGACCTTATTTTCTACGGTTTCTGGTTCGGACTGTATTCTCTGCGGTGTTTGGTTGGGACTGTATTCTCCACAGTGTCTTGTTGGGACTGTATTCTCTACTGTGTCTGGTTGGGATAGTATTCTCTATGGTGTCTGGTTGGGACAGTATTCTCTATGGGGTCTGGCTGGGAAAATCAAATCAAATCAAATCAAATTTTATTTGTCACATACACATGGTTAGCAGATGTTAAATGCGAGTGTAGCGAAATGCTTGTGCCTCTAGTTCCGACAATGCAGTGATAACCAACAAGTAATCTAACTAACAATTCCAAAACTACTGTCTTATACACAGTGTAAGGGGATAAGGAACATGTACATAAGGATATATGAATGAGTGATGGTACAGAGCAGCATACAGTAGATGGTACTACAGTATATACATATGAGATGAGTGTGTAGACAAAGTAAACAAAGTGGCATAGTTAAAGTGGCTAGTGATACATGTGTTACATAAGGATGCAGTCGATGATGTAGAGTACAGTATATACATATGCATATGAGATGAATAATGTAGGGTAAGTAACATTATATAAGGTAGCATTGTTTAAAGTGGCTAGTGATATATTTACATCATTTCCCATCAATTCCCATTATTAAAATGGCTGGAGTTGGGTCAGTGTCAATGACAGTGTATTGGCAGCAGCCACTCAATGTTAGTGGTGGCTGTTTAACAGTCTGATGGTTGAGATAGAAGCTGTTTTTCAGTCTCTCGGTCCCAGCTTTGATGCACCTGTACTGACCTCGTCTGGATGATTGAACAGGCAGTGGTTCGGGTGGTTGATGTCCTTGATGATCTTTATGGCCTTCCTGTAACAACGGGTGGTGTAGGTGTCCTGGAGGGCAGGTAGTTTGCCCCGGTGATGCGTTGTGCAGTCCTCACTACCCTCTGGAGAGCCTTACGGTTGAGGGCGGAGCAGTTGCCGTACCAGGCGGTGATACAGCCCGCCAGGATGCTCTCGATTGTGCATCTGTAGAAGTTTGTGAGTCTGGTGACAAGGAATTTCTTCAGCCTCCTGAGGTTGAATAGGCGCTGCTGCGTATTCTTCACGACGCTGTCAGTGTGAGTTGTCCAATTCAGTTTGTCTGTGATGTGTATGTCTGGTTGAGGAACTTAAAACTATTCTCCACTACTGTTCCATCGATGTGGATAGGGGGTGTTCTCTCTGCTGTTTCCTGGGACAATCATCTCCTTAGTTTTGTTGACGTTGAGTGTGAGGTTGGAGGCGTGCGTGGGACTGTAATTCTCTATGGCGTCTGGTTGGGAATGTATTATTTATGGTGTCTGGTTGGGACTGTATTCCCTACGGTGTCTGGTTGGGACTGTATTCTCTATGGTGTCTGTTTGGACTGTATTCTCAACTGGTGTCTGGTTGGTACTGTATTCTCTATGGAGTCTGGTTGGGACTGTATTCTGTACTGTGTCTGCTTGGGATAGTATTCTCTATGGTGTCTGGTTGGGACAGTATTCTCTATGGGGTCTGGCTGGGAAAATCAAATCAAATCAAATCAAATTTTATTTGTCACATACACATGATTAGCAGATGTTAAATGCGAGTGTAGCGAAATGCTTGTGCCTCTAGTTCCGACAATGCAGTGATAACCAACAAGTAATCTAACTAACAATTCCAAAACTACTGTCTTATACACAGTGTAAGGGGATAAGGAACATGTACATAAGGATATATGAATGAGTGATGGTACAGAGCAGCATACAGTAGATGGTATCGAGTACAGTATATACATATGAGATGAGTGTGTAGACAAAGTAAACAAAGTGGCATAGTTAAAGTGGCTAGTGATACATGTGTTACATAAGGATGCAGTCGATGATGTAGAGTACAGTATATACATATGCATATGAGATGAATAATGTAGGGTAAGTAACATTATATAAGGTAGCATTGTTTATGGGGTCTGTTTAGTGGCTAGTGATATATTTACATCATTTCCCATCAATTCCCATTATTAAAATGGCTGGAGTTGGGTCAGTGTCAATGACAGGTTGGCAGCAGCCACTCAATGTTAGTGGTGGCTGTTTAACAGTCTGATGGCCTTGAGATAGAAGCTGTTTTTCAGTTCGGTCCCAGCTTTGATGCACCTGTATTGACCTCGCCTTCTGGATGATAGCGGGGTGAACAGGCAGTGGTTCGGGTGGTTGATGTCCTTGATGATCTTTATGGCCTTCCTGTAACAACGGGTGGTGTAGGTGTCCTGGAGGGCAGGTAGTTTGCCCCCGGTGATGCGTTGTGCAGTCCTCACTACCCTCTGGAGAGCCTTACGGTTGAGGGCGGAGCAGTTGCCGTACCAGGCGGTGATACAGCCCGCCAGGATGCTCTCGATTGTGCATCTGTAGAAGTTTGTGAGTGCTTTTGGTGACAAGCCGAATTTCTTCAGCCTCCTGAGGTTGAATAGGCGCTGCTGCGCCTTCTTCACGACGCTGTCAGTGTGAGTTGACCAATTCAGTTTGTCTGTGATGTGTATGCCGAGGAACTTAAAACTAGCTACCCTCTCCACTACTGTTCCATCGATGTGGATAGGGGGGTGTTCCCTCTGCTGTTTCCTGAAGTCCACAATCATCTCCTTAGTTTTGTTGACGTTGAGTGTGAGGTTGGAGGCGTGCGTGGAACTGTAATTCTCTATGGCGTCTGGTTGGGAATGTATTATTTATGGTGTCTGGTTGGGACTGTATTCCCTACGGTGTCTGGTTGGGACTGTATTCTCTATGGTGTCTGTTTGGACTGTATTCTCAACTGGTGTCTGGTTGGTACTGTATTCTCTATGGAGTCTGGTTGGGACTGTATTCTGTACTGTGTCTGCTTGGGATAGTATTCTCTATGGTGTCTGGTTGGGACTGTATTCTCTACTATGTCTGGTTCGGTCTGTATTCTCTATGGTGTCTGGTTGGGACTGTATTCTCTACTGCGTCTGGTTGGGACTGTATTCTCTATGGCGTCTGGTTGGGACTGAATTCTCTATGGTGTCTGGTTGGGACTGTATTCTCTACTGCGTCTGATTGGGATAGTATTCTCTATGGTGTCTGGTTGGGACTGTATTTTCTACTATGTCTGGTTGGGACTGTATTCTCTACTATGTCTGGTTGGGACTGTATTCTCTATGGTGTCAGGTTGGAACTGTATTCTCTATGGCGTCTGGTTAGGACTGAATTCTCTATGACGTCTGTTTGGGACTGTATTCTCTACTGTGTCTGATTGGGACTTTATTGTCTATGGTGTCTGGATGGTACTGTATTCTCTATGGCGTCTGGTTGGGACTGTATTATATACTGTGTCTGCTTGGGACAGTATTCTCTATGGCGTCTGATTGGGACTGTATTCTATACTGTGTCTGCTTGGGTTAGTATTCTCTATGGCGTCTGTTTGGGACTGTATTCTCTATGGTGTCTGGTTGGTACTATATTCTCCATGGTGTATGGTTGGGACTGTATTCTATACTGTGTCTGTTTGGGACAGTATTCTCTATGGCGTCTGTTTGGGACTGTATTCTATATTGTGTCTGCTTGGGACTGCATTCTCTATGACGTCTGGTTGGTACTGAATTCTCTATGGCGTCTGGTTGGGACTGTATTCTCTATAGTGTCTGGTTGGGACTGTATTCTCTATGGTGTCTGGTTGGGACAGTATTCTCTATGGTGTCTGGTTGGGACTGTATTCTCTATGGTGTCTGGTTGGGACTGTATTCTCTATGGTGTCTGTTTGGACTGTATTCTCTGCTGTGTCTGGTTGGGACTGAATTCTCTATGACGTCCAGTTGGGACTGTATTCTCTATGGTGTCTGGTTGGGACAGTATTCTCCAGTGTCTGTTTGGGACCTTATTTTCTACGGTTTCTGGTTCGGACAGTATTCTCAGCGGTGTTTGGTTGGGACTGTATTCTCCACAGTGTCTGGTTGGGACTGTATTCTCTACTGTGTCTGGTTGGGACCTTATTTTCGACTGTGTCTGGTTGGGACTGTACTCTCTATGGTGTCTGGTTGGGACAGTATTCTCTATGGAGTCTGGTTGGGACTGTATTCTGTACTGTGTCTGCTTGGGATAGTATTCTCTATGGTGTCAGGTTGGGACTGTATTCTCTACTATGTCTGGTTCGGTCTGTATTATCTATGGTGTCTGGTTGGGACTGTATTCTCTATGGTGTCTGGTTGGGACCTTATTTTCTACTGTGTCTGGTTGGGACTGTACTCTCTATGGTGTCTGGTTGGGACAGTATTCTCTATAGGGTCTGGCTGGGACTGTAATTCTCTATGGCGTCTGGTTGGGAATGTATTATTTATGGTGTCTGGTTGGGACTATATTCCCTACGGTGTCTGGTTGGGACTGTATTCTCAACTGGTGTCTGTTTGGACTGTATTCTCTATGGAGTCTGGTTGGGACTGTATTCTGTACTGTGTCAGGTTGGGACTGTATTCTCTACTATGTCTGGTTCGGTCTGTATTCTCTATTGTGTCTGGTTGGGACTGTATTCTCTGCTCTGTCTGGTTGGGACTGTATTCTCTATGGCGTCTGGTTGGGACTGAATTCTCTATGACGTCTGGTTGGGACTGTATTCTCTATGGTGTCTGGTTGGGACTGTATTTTCTACTATGTCTGGTTGGGACTGTATTCTCTACTATGTCTGGTTGGGACTGTATTCTCTATGGTGTCAGGTTGGAACTGTATTCTCTATGGCGTCTGGTTGGGACTGAATTCTCTATGACGTCTGTTTGGGACTGTATTCTCTATGGTGTCTGGTTGGGACTGTATTCTCTACTGTGTCTGATTGGGACTTTATTGTCTATGGTGTCTGGATGGTACTGTATTCTCTATGGCGTCTGGTTGGGACTGTATTCTATACTGTTTCTGCCTGGGACACTATTCTCTATGGCGTCTGGTTGGGACTGTATTCTATACAGTGTCTGTTTGGGACAGTATTCTCTATGAGGTCTGGTTGGGATAGTATTCTCTACGGTGTCTGGTTGGGACAGTATTCTCTATCAGGTCTGGTTGGGATAGTATTCTCTACAGTGTCTGGTTGGGACAGTATTCCCTATGAGGTCTGGTTGGGATAGTATTCTCTACGGTGTCTGTTTGGGACAGTATTCTCTATCAGGTCTGGTTGGGATAGTATTCTCAACGGTGTCTGGTTGGGACTGTATTCTCTACGGCGTCTGGTTGGGAGAGCATTCTCTACTGTGTCTTGTTGGGACAGTATTCTCTATGGTGTCTGGTTGGGACTGTATTCTCTACGGTGTCTGGTGGGACTATATTCTCTATGGCATCTGGCTGGGACTGTATTGTCTGTGGTGTCTGGTTCGGACTGTATTTTCTACGATGTTGTTCGGGACTGTATTCTCGAAGGTTTCTGGTTGGGACTGTATTCTCTATGGTGTATGGTTGGGACAGTATCAACTACGGTGTATGGTTGGGACTGTATTCTCTATGGCGTCTTGCTGGGACTGTATTCTCTACTGTGTCTGTTTGGGACTCTATTCTTCATGGTGTATGGTTGCGACTGTATTCTCTATAGTGTCTCGTTGGGACTGTATTCTCTATGGCGTCTGGTTGGGACTGTATTCTCTACTGTGTCTGTTTGGGACTGTATTCTCTACTGTGTTTGTTTGGGACGGTATTGTCTATGGTGGCTGGTTGGGACTGTATTCTCTACTGTGTCTGGTGGGACTGTATTCTCTACGGTGTCTGTTTGGGACAGTATTCTCTATGAGGTCTGGTTGGGATAGTATTCTCTACGATGTCTGGTTGGGACTGTATTCTCTACAGTGTCTGATTGGGACTGTATTATCTATGGTGTCTGGTTGGGACTTTATACTCTACGGTGTCTGGTTGGTACTGTATTCTCTATGGTGTTTGGTGGGCCTGTATTCTCTGTGGTGTCTGGTTGGGACTGTATTCTCTATGGTGTCTGGTTGGGACTGTATTCTCCAGGGTGTCTGGTTGGGACTGTATTCTCTATGGTGTCTGGTTGTGACTGTATTCTCTATAGTGTCTGATTGGGACTGTATTCTCTATGGTGTCTGGTTGGGACAGTATTCTCTACAGTGTCTGGTTGGGACTGTATTCTCTATGAAGTCTCGTTGGGACTGTATTCCCTACGGTGTCTGGTTGGGACAGTATTCTCTATGGCTTCTGGCTGGGACTGTATACTCTATGGAGTCTGGCTGGGACTGTATTCCCTATGGCGTCTGGCTGGGACTGTATTCTCTATGGCGTCTGGTTGGGACTATATTCTTTATGGCTTCTGGTTGGGCCTGTTTTCTCTACGGTGTCTGGTTGGGATTGTATTCTCTACGGTGTCTGGTTGGGACAGTATTCTCTATGGTGTTTGGTTGGGACTTTATTCTCTATAGTGTCTGGTTGGGACTGTATTCTCTACAGTGTCTGTTTGGGACAGTATTCTCTATGAGGTCTGGTTGGGATAGTATTCTCTACGGTGTCTGTTTGGGACAGTATTCTCTATCAGGTCTGGTTGGGATAGTATTCTCTACAGTGTCTGGTTGGGACAGTATTCCCTATGAGGTCTGGTTGGGATAGTATTCTCAACGGTGTCTGGTTGGGACTGTATTCTCTACGGCGTCTGGTTGGGAGAGCATTCTCTACTGTGTCTTGTTGGGACAGTATTCTCTATGGTGTCTGGTTGGGACTGTATTCTCTACGGTGTCTGGTGGGACTATATTCTCTATGGCATCTGGCTGGGACCGTATTGTCTGTGGTGTCTGGTTCGGACTGTATTTTCTATGATGTTGTTCGGGACTGTATTCTCGAAGGTTTCTGGTTGGGACTGTATTCTCTATGGTGTATGGTTGGGACTTTATTCTCTATAGTGTCTGGTTGGGACTGTATTCCCTACGGTGTCTGTTTTGGACAGTATTCTCTATGAGGTCTGGTTGGGATAGTATTCTCTACGGTGTCTGTTTGGGACAGTATTCTCTATCAGGTCTGGTTGGGATAGTATTCTCTACAGTGTCTGGTTGGGACAGTATTCCCTATGAGGTCTGGTTGGGATAGTATTCTCAACGGTGTCTGGTTGGGACTGTATTCTCTACGGCGTCTGGTTGGGAGAGCATTCTCTACTGTGTCTTGTTGGGACAGTATTCTCTATGGTGTCTGGTTGGACTGTATTCTCTACGGTGTCTGGTGGGACTATATTCTCTATGGCATCTGGCTGGGACTGTATTGTCTGTGGTGTCTGGTTCGGACTGTATTTTCTATGATGTTGTTCGGGACTGTATTCTCGAAGGTTTCTGGTTGGGACTGTATTCTCTATGGTGTATGGTTGGGACAGTATCAACTACGGTGTATGGTTGGGACTGTATTCTCTATGGCGTCTTGCTGGGACTGTATTCTCTCTGGGGACTGGTGGGACTGTATTCTCTGTGGTGTCTGGTTGGGACTGTATTCTCTATGGTGTTTGGTTGGGACAGTATTCTCTATGAGGTCTGGTTGGGATAGTATTCTCTACGATGTCTGGTTGGGACTGTATTCTCTACAGTGTCTGATTGGGACTGTATTATCTATGGTGTCTGGTTGGGACTTTATACTCTACGGTGTCTGGTTGGTACTGTATTCTCTATGGTGTTTGGTGGGCCTGTATTCTCTGTGGTGTCTGGTTGGGACTGTATTCTCTATGGTGTCTGGTTGGGACTGTATTCTCCAGGGTGTCTGGTTGGGACTGTATTCTCTATGGTGTCTGGTTGTGACTGTATTCTCTATAGTGTCTGATTGGGACTGTATTCTCTATGGTGTCTGGTTGGGACAGTATTCTCTACAGTGTCTGGTTGGGACTGTATTCTCTATGAAGTCTCGTTGGGACTGTATTCCCTACGGTGTCTGGTTGGGACAGTATTCTCTATGGCTTCTGGCTGGGACTGTATACTCTATGGAGTCTGGCTGGGACTGTATTCCCTATGGCGTCTGGCTGGGACTGTATTCTCTATGGCGTCTGGTTGGGACTATATTCTTTATGGCTTCTGGTTGGGCCTGTTTTCTCTACGGTGTCTGGTTGGGATTGTATTCTCTACGGTGTCTGGTTGGGACAGTATTCTCTATGGTGTTTGGTTGGGACTTTATTCTCTATAGTGTCTGGTTGGGACTGTATTCTCTACAGTGTCTGTTTGGGACAGTATTCTCTATGAGGTCTGGTTGGGATAGTATTCTCTACGGTGTCTGTTTGGGACAGTATTCTCTATCAGGTCTGGTTGGGATAGTATTCTCTACAGTGTCTGGTTGGGACAGTATTCCCTATGAGGTCTGGTTGGGATAGTATTCTCAATGGTGTCTGGTTGGGACTGTATTCTCTACGGCGTCTGGTTGGGAGAGCATTCTCTACTGTGTCTTGTTGGGACAGTATTCTCTATGGTGTCTGGTTGGGACTGTATTCTCTACGGTGTCTGGTGGGACTATATTCTCTATGGCATCTGGCTGGGACCGTATTGTCTGTGGTGTCTGGTTCGGACTGTATTTTCTATGATGTTGTTCGGGACTGTATTCTCGAAGGTTTCTGGTTGGGACTGTATTCTCTATGGTGTATGGTTGGGACTTTATTCTCTATAGTGTCTGGTTGGGACTGTATTCCCTACGGTGTCTGTTTTGGACAGTATTCTCTATGAGGTCTGGTTGGGATAGTATTCTCTACGGTGTCTGTTTGGGACAGTATTCTCTATCAGGTCTGGTTGGGATAGTATTCTCTACAGTGTCTGGTTGGGACAGTATTCCCTATGAGGTCTGGTTGGGATAGTATTCTCAACGGTGTCTGGTTGGGACTGTATTCTCTACGGCGTCTGGTTGGGAGAGCATTCTCTACTGTGTCTTGTTGGGACAGTATTCTCTATGGTGTCTGGTTGGACTGTATTCTCTACGGTGTCTGGTGGGACTATATTCTCTATGGCATCTGGCTGGGACTGTATTGTCTGTGGTGTCTGGTTCGGACTGTATTTTCTATGATGTTGTTCGGGACTGTATTCTCGAAGGTTTCTGGTTGGGACTGTATTCTCTATGGTGTATGGTTGGGACAGTATCAACTACGGTGTATGGTTGGGACTGTATTCTCTATGGCGTCTTGCTGGGACTGTATTCTCTCTGGGGACTGGTGGGACTGTATTCTCTGTGGTGTCTGGTTGGGACTGTATTCTCTATGGTGTTTGGTTGGGACTTTATTCTCTATAGTGTCTGGTTGGGACTGTATTCTCTACGGTGTCTGTTTGGGACAGTATTCTCTATGAGGTCTGGTTGGGATAGTATTCTCTACGGTGTCTGTTTGGGACAGTATTCTCTATCAGGTCTGGTTGGGATAGTATTCTCTACAGTGTCTGGTTGGGACAGTATTCCCTATGAGGTCTGGTTGGGATAGTATTCTCTACGGTGTCTGTTTGGGACAGTATTCTCTATCAGGTCTGGTTGGGATAGTATTCTCAACGGTGTCTGGTTGGGACTGTATTCTCTACGATGTCTGGTTGGGAGAGCATTCTCTACTGTGTCTTGTTGGGACAGTATTCTCTATGGTGTCTGGTTGGGACTGGATTCTCTACGGTGTCTGGTGGGACTATATTCTCTATGGCATCTGGCTGGGACTGTATTGTCTGTGGTGTCTGGTTCGGACTGTATTTTCTACGATGTTGTTCGGGACTGTATTCTCGAAGGGTTCTGGTTGGGACTGTATTATCTATGGTGTCTGGTTGGGACAGTATACTCTACGGTGTCTGGTTGGTACTGTATTCTCTATGTTGTTTGGTGGGCCTGTATTCTCTGTGGTGTCTGGTTGGGACTGTATTCTCTATGGTGTCTGGTTGGGACAGTATTCTCTACAGTGTCTGGTTGGGACTGTATTCTCTATGAAGTCTCGTTGGGACTGTATTCCCTACGGTGTCTGGTTGGGACAGTATTCTCTATGGCTTCTGGCTGGGACTGTATACTCTATGGAGTCTGGCTGGGACTGTATTCCCTATGGCGTCTGGCTGGGACTGTATTCTCTATGGCGTCTGGTTGGGACTGTATTCTTTATGGCTTCTGGTTGGGCCTGTTTTCTCTACGGTGTCTGGTTGGGATTGTATTCTCTACGGTGTCTGGTTGGGACAGTATTCTCTATCCGGTCTGGTTGGGATAGTATTTTCTACAGTGTCTGGTTGGGACAGTATTCCCTATGAGGTCTGGTTGGGATAGTATTCTCTACGGTGTCTGTTTGGGACTGTATTCTCTACGGCGTCTGGTTGGGAGAGCATTCTCTACTGTGTCTTGTTGGGACAGTATTCTCTATGGTGTCTGGTTGGGACTGTATTCTCTACGGTGTCTGGTGGGACTATATTCTCTATGGCATCTGGCTGGGACTGTATTGTCTGTGGTGTCTGGTTCGGACTGTATTTTCTACGATGTTGTTCGGGACTGTATTCTCGAAGGTTTCTGGTTGGGACTGTATTCTCTATGGTGTCTGGTTGGGACTGTATTCTATATCGTGTCTGGTTGGGACTGTATTCCCTACTGTCTCTGCTTGGGACTGTATTCTCCACTGTGTCTGGTTTGGAATGTATTCTCTATGAAGTCTGGTTGGGACAGTATTCTCTACGGTGTCTGGTTGGGACTGTATTCTCTATGGTGTATGGTTGGGAAAGTATACTCTACGGTCTCTGTTTGGTACTGTATTCTCTATGGCATCTGGCTGGGACTGTATTCTCTATGGCGTCTGGTTGGGACTGTATTCTCTGTGGTGTCTGGTTGGGACTGTATTCTCTATGGTGTGTGGTTGGGACTGTATTCTCCAGGGTGTCTGGTTGGGACTGTATTCTCTACGGTGTCTGGTTGGGACTGTGTCTGGGACTGTATTCTCTATAGTGCCTGATTGGGACTGTATTCTCCATGGCGTCTGGTTGGGACTGTATTCTCTACGGTGTCTGGTTGGGACAGTATTCTCTATGGCTTCTGGCTGGGACTGTATTCTCCATGGCGTCTGGCTGGGACTGTATTATCTAATGCGTCTGGTTGGGACAGTATCCTCTATGAGTTCTGGTTGGGATAGTATTCTCTACGGTGTATGTTTGGGACAGTATTCTCTATCAGGTCTGGTTGTGATAGTATTCTCTACGGTGTCTGGTTGGGACTGTATTCTCTACGGTGTCTGGTTGAGACAGTATTCTCTTTGGTGTCTGGTTGGGACTGTATTCTCTGTGGTGTCTGGTTGGGACTGTATTCTCTATGGTGTGTGGTTGGGACTGTATTCTCCAGGGTGTCTGGTTGGGACTGTATTCTCTACGGTGTCTGGTTCTGACTGTATTCTCTATGGTGTTTGGTTGGGACTGTATTCTCTATAGTGTCTGATTGGGACTGTATTCTCCATGGCGTCTGGTTGGGACTGTATTCTCTAGGGTGTCTGGTTGGGACAGTATTCTCTATGGCTTCTGGCTGGGACTGTATTCTCTATGGCGTTTGGCTGGGACTGTATTCTCCATGGCGTCTGGCTGGGACTGTATTATCTAATGCGTCTGGTTGGGACAGTATCCTCTATGAGTTCTGGTTGGGATAGTATTCTCTACGGTGTATGTTTGGGACAGTATTCTCTATCAGGTCTGGTTGTGATAGTATTCTCTACGGTGTCTGGTTGGGACTGTATTTCCTACGGTGTCTGGTTGAGACAGTATTCTCTTTGGTGTCTGGTTGGGACTGTATTCTCTATGACGTCTCGTTGGGACTGTATTCTCTACGGTGTCTGGTTGGGACTGTATTCTCTATGGTGTCTGGCTGGGACTGTATGCTCTATGGCGTCTGGTTGGGACTGTATTCTCCATGGCGTCTGGTTGGGCCTGTTTTCCCCATGGCGTCTGGTTGGGATTGTATTCTCTACGGCGTCTGTTTGGGAGAGCATTCTCTACTGTGTCTTGTTGGGAAAGTATTCTCTACGGTGTCTGGTTGGGACTGTATTCTCTAATTTGTATGGTTGGAACAGTATTCTCTATGTTGTCTGGTTGGGACTGTATTCTCTATGGCTTCTGGCTGGGACTGTATTCTCTATGGTATCTGGCTGGGACTGTATTCTCTATGGCATCTGGTTGGGACTGTATCCTCTATGGTGTCTGGTTGGGACTGTATTCTCTACGGTGTCTGGTTGGGACTGTATTCTCTACGGTGTCTGGTTGGGACATTATTCTCTATGGTGTCTGGTTGGGACTGTATTCTATATAGTGTCTGGTTGGGACTGTATTCTATATAGTGTCTGGTTGGGACTGTATTCTATATAGTGTCTGGTTGGGACTGTATTCCCTACGGTGTCTGGTTGGGACAGTGTTCTCTACGGTGTCTGGTTGAGACAGTATTCTCTACGGTGTCTGGTTGGGACTGTATTCTATATAGTGTCTGGTTGGGACTGTATTCTCTACGGTGTCTGGTTGGGACAGTGTTCTCTACGGTGTCTGGTTGGGACTGTATTCTCTACTGTGTCTGATGGGACTGTATTCTCTTCGGTGTCTGGTTGGGACAGTATTCTCTATGGTGTCTGGTTGGGACTGTATCTTCTATGGTGTCTGGTTGGGACAGTATTCTCTACGGTGTCTGGTTGGGACTGTATTCTCTACGGTGTCTGGTTGGGACTGTATTCTCTATGGTGTCTGGTTGGGACTGTATTCTCTATGGTGTCTGGTTGGGTCTGTATTCTCTATGGTGTCTGGTTGGGACTGTATTCTCTAAGGTGTCTGGTTGGGACTGTATTCTCTATGGTGTTTGGTTGGGACTGTATTCTCTACGGTGTCTGGTTGGGACAGTATTCTCTACGGTGTCTGGTTGGGACTGTATCCTCTATGGTGTCTGGTTGGGACTGTATTCTCTACGGTGTCTGGTTGGGACTGTAATCTCTATGAGGTCTGGTTGGGATAGTATTCTCTACGGTGTCTGTTTTGGGACATATTCTCTATGAGGTCTGCTTGGGATAGTATTCTCTACGGTGTCTGGTTGGGACTGTATTATCTACGATGTGGTTTGGGACTGTATTCTCTACGTGTTTGGTTGGGACTGTATTATCTGCTGTGTCTGGTTGGGACTGTATTCTCTACTTTGTCTGGTTGGGACTGTATTCTCTATGGTGTCTGGTTGGGACTGTATCCTCTATGGTGTCTGGTTGGGACTGTATTCTCTACTGTGTTTGCTTGGGACTGTATTATCTGCTGTGTCTGGTTGGGACTGTATTCTCTACTTTGTCTGGTTGGGACTGTATTCTCTATGGTGTCTGGTTGGGACTGTATTCTCTATGGCATCTGGTTGGGACTGTATCCTCTATGGTGTCTGGTTGGGACTGTATTCTCTACGGTGTCTGGTTGTGACTGTATTCTCTGCTGTGTCTGGTTGGGCCTGTATTCTCTACGGTGTCTGTTTGGGACAGTAATCTCTATGAGGTCTGGTTGGGATAGTATTCTCTACGGTGTCTGTTTTGGGACATATTCTATATGAGGTCTGCTTGGGATAGTATTCTCTACGGTGTCTGGTTGGGACAGTATTCTCTATGGTGTCTGGTTGGGACTGTATTATCTACGATGTGGTTTGGGACTGTATTCTCTACGGTGTTTGGTTGGGACTGTATTCTCTATGGTGTCTGGTTGGGACTGTATTATCTGCTGTGTCTGGTTGGGACTGTATTCTCTACTGTGTCTGGTTGGGACTGTCTGGTTGTGACTGTATTCTCTATAGTGTCTGATTGGGACTGTATTCTCTATGGTGTCTGGTTGGGACAGTATTCTCCAGGGTGTCTGGTTGGGACTGTATTCTCTACGGTGTCTGGTTGGGACTGTATTCTCTATGGTGTTTGGTTGTGACTGTATTCTCTATAGTGTCTGATTGGGACTGTATTCTCTATGGTGTCTGGTTGGGACAGTATTCTCTACAGTGTCTGGTTGGGACTGTATTCTCTATGAAGTCTCGTTGGGACTGTATTCCCTACGGTGTCTGGTTGGGACAGTATTCTCTATGGCTTCTGGCTGGGACTGTATACTCTATGGAGTCTGGCTGGGACTGTATTCCCTATGGTGTCTGGTTGGGACTGTATTCTCTATGGCGTCTGGTTGGGACTGTATTCTTTATGGCGTCTGGTTGGGACTGTTTTCTCTACGGTGTCTGGTTGGGACTGTATTCTCTACGGTGTCTGGTTGGGACAGTATTCTCTATCAGGTCTGGTTGGGATAGTATTCTCTACAGTGTCTGGTTGGGACAGTATTCCCTATGGTGTCTGGTTGGGATGTATTCTCTATGGTGTCTGTTTGGGACTGTATTCTCTATCAGGTCTGGTTGGGATATTGTGTTCTTCAGTACTACTGTGTATTGGGACTGTATTCTATGGTGTCTGGGACTGTATTCTCTGGTCTGGGGGACTGCATTCTGTGTCTTGGGACAGTATTCTCTACTGTGTCTGGTTGGGACTGTATTCTCTATGGTGTCTGGTGGGACTATCCACAGTGTCTGTTTGGGCTTATTTTCTGGTCTGGGACTGTATTCTCTGTGGTGTTTGGTTGGGACTGTATTCTCCACAGTGTCTGGTCGGGACAGTATTCCTAAGGTGTCTGGTTGGGACTGTATTCTCTATGGTGTCTGGTTGGGACTGTATTCTCTACTGTGTGTGGTTGGGACTGTATTCTCTATGGTGTCTGGTTGGGACAGTATTCTCTATGGTGTCTGTTTGGACTGTATTCTCTGCTGTGTCTGGTTGGTACTGAATTCTCTATGACGTCTAGTTGGGACTGTATTCTCTATGGTGTCTGTTTGGGACAGTATTCTCCACAGTGTCTGGGTTTTCCTCGGACTATATTCTCTGTGGTGTTTGGTTGGGACTGTATTCTCCACAGTGTCTGGTTGGGACTGTATTCTCTACTGTGTCTGGTTGGGACAGTATTCTCTATGGTGTCTGGTTTGGAATTTATTCTCTGCTGTGTCTGGTTGGGACTGTACTCTCTATGGTGTCTGGTTGGTACTGTATTCTCTATGGTGTCTGGTTGGGACTGTATTCTGTACTGTGTCTGCTTGGGATAGTATTCTCTATGGTGTCTGGTTGGGACTGTATTTTCTACTATGTCTGGTTGGGACTGTATTCTCTACGGTGTCTGCTTGGGACAGTATTCTGTAGGGTGTCTGGTTGGTACTGTATTCTATACTGTGTCATCTTGGGATAGTATTCTCTATGGTGTCTGGTTGGGACTGTATTTTCTACTATGTCTGGTTGGGACTGTATTCTCTATGACGTCTGGTTGGGACTGTATTCTCTATGGTGTCTGGTTGGTACTATATTCTCCATGGTGTATGGTTGGGACTATATTCTATACTGTGTCTGTTTGGGACAGTATTCTCTATGACGTCTGGTTGGGACTGTATTCTCTATGGTGTCTGGTTGGTACTATATTCTCCATGGTGTATGGTTGGGACTGTATTCTATACTGCGTCTGCTTGGGACAATATTCTCTATGGCGTCTGTTTGGGACTGTATTCTATCCTGTGTCTGCTTGGGATAGTATTCTCTATGGTGTCTGGTTGGAACTGTATTTTCTACTACGTCTGGTTGGGACTGTATTCCCTACGGTGTCTGGTTGGGACTGTATTCTCTATGGTGTCTGGTTGGGACTGTATTGTCTATGGCATCTGTTTGGGACTGTATTCTGTACTGTGTCTGGTTGGAACTGTATTTTCTACTATGTCTGGTTGGGACTGTATTCTCTACTATGTCTGGTTTGGACTGTATTCTCTATGGTGTCTGGTTGGGACTGTATTCTCTACTATGTCTGGTTGGGACTGTATTCTGTAGGGTGTCTGGATGGGACAGTATTCTCTATGGTGTCTGGTTGGTACTATATTCTCCATGGTGTATGGTTGGGACTGTACTCTATACTGTGTCTGCTTGGGACTGTATTCTCTATGGTGTCTGTTTGGGACTGTATTCTATACTGTGTCTGCTTGGGACAGTATTCTCTATGGCATCTGTTTGGGACTGCATTCCCTATGGTGTCTGGTTGGGACTGTATTCTCAACTGGTGTCTGGTTGGTACTGTATTCTCTATGGCGTCTGGTTGGGACTGTATTCTGTACTGTGTCTGGTTGGAACTGTATTTTCTACTATGTCTGGTTGGGACTGTATTCTCTACTATGTCTGGTTTGGACTGTATTCTCTATGGTGTCTGGTTGGGACTGTATTCTCTATGGTGTCTGGTTGGGACTGTATTCTCTATGGCGTCTGGTTGGTACTGTATTCTATACTGTGTCTGCTTGGGATAGTATTGTCTATGGTGTCTGGTTGGGACTGTATTCTCTACTATGTCTGGTTGGGACTGTATTCTGTAGGGTGTCTGGATGGTACTGTATTCTCTATGGCGTCTGGTTGGGACTGTATTCTATACTGTGTCTGCTTGGGACAGTATTCTCTATGGCGTCTGTTTGGGACTGTATTCTATACTGTGTCTGCTTGGGACTGCATTCTCTATGACGTCTGGTTGGTACTGAATTCTCTATGGCGTCTGGTTGGGACTGTATTCTCTATCGTGTCTGGTCTGGACTGTATTCTCTACTGTGTCTGGTTGGGACTGTATTCTCTACTATGTCTGGTCGGGACTGTATTCTCTATGGTGTCTGGTTGGGACTGTATTCTCCATGGTGTTTGGTGGGCCTGTATTCTCTGTGGTGTCTGGTTGGGACTGTATTCTCTATGGTGTCTGGTTGGGACTGTATTCTCCATGGTGTTTGGTGGGCCTGTATTCTCTGTGGTGTCTGGTTGGGACTGTATTCTCTATGGTGTCTGGTTGGGACTGTATTCTCTGTGGTGTTTGGTGGGCCTGTATTCTCCACGGTGTTTGGTTGGGACTGTATTCGCCACAGTGTCTTTTTGCGACTGTATTCTCTATGGAATCTGGTTGGGACTGTATTCTCTATGACGTCTGGTTGGGACTGTATTCTCTACTGTGTCTGCTTGGTACTATATTCTCCATGGTGTCTGTTTGGGACTGCATTCTCTATTACGTCTGGTTGGTACTGAATTCTCTATGGCGTCTGGTTGGGACAGTATTCTCTATAGTGTCTGGTTTGGACTGTATTCTCTACTGTGTCTGGTTGGGACTGTATTCTCTACTATGTCTGGTTGGGACTGTATTCTCTATGGTGTCTGGTTGGGACAGTATTCTCTATGGCGTCTGGTTGGGACTGTATTTTCTATGGTGTCTGTTTGGGACTGTATTCTCTACTGTGTCTGGTTGGGACAGTATTCTCTATGGTGTCTGGTTTGGAATGTATTCTCTGCTGTGTCTTGTTGGGACTGTTTTCTCTACAGTGTCTGGTTGGGACTGTATTCTGTACTGTGTCTGGTTGGGACTGTATTCTCTACTATGTCTGGTTGGGACTGTATTCTCTATGGTGTCTGGTTGGGAAAGTATTCTCTATGGCGTCTGGTTGGGACTGTATTCTCTATGTTGTCTGTTTGGACTGTATTCTCTGCTGTGTCTGGTTGGGACTGAATTCTCTATGACATCTAGTTGGGACTGTATTCTCTATGGTGTCTGGTTGGGACAGTATTCTCCACAGTGTCTGTTTGGGACCTTATTTTCTACGGTGTATGGTTCGGACTGTATTCTCTGCGGTGTTTGGTTGGGACTGTATTCTCCACAGTGTCTGGTGGGTACTGTATTCTCTATGGCGTCTGGTTGCTTGGGATAGTATTCTCTATGGTGTCTGGTTGGGACTGTATTTTCTACTATGTCTGGTTGGGACTGTATTCTCTACTATGTCTGGTTGGGACTGTATTCTCTACTATGGTATCTGGTTGGGACTGTATTGTCTATGGTGTCTGGTTGGGACTGTATTCTCTATGGTGTCTGGTTGGGACAGTATTCTCCACAGTGTCTGTTTGGGACCTTATTTTCTACGTTGTCTGGTTGGGACTGTATTCTATACGGCATCTGGTTTGGACTATATTCTCTGCTGTGTCTGGTTGGGACTGTATTCTCTGCTGTGTTTGGTTGGGACTGTATTCTCTACTATGTCTGGTTGGGACTGAATTCTCTATGATGTCTAGTTGGGACTGTATTCTCTATGGTGTCTGGTTGGGACAGTATTCTCTATGGGGTCTGGTTGGGACAGAATTCTCTATGGTGTCTGGTTGGGACTGTATTCTCTAATGTGTCTGGTTGGACAGTATTCCTAAGGTGTCTGGTTGGGACTGTATTCTCTTTTGTGTCTGGTTGGGACTGTATTCTATACTGTGTCTGGTTGGGACTGTATTCTCCATGGTGTCTGGTTGGGACTGTATTCTCTACGGTGTCTGGTTGGGACTGTTTTCTCTACAGTGTCTGGTTGGGACTGTATTCTCTACTGTGTCTGGTTGGGACTGTATTCTCTACTATGTCTGGTTGGGACTGAATTCTCTATGATGTCTAGTTGGGACTGTATTCTCTATGGTGTCTGGTTGGGACAGTATTCTCCACAGTGTCTGTTTGGGACCTTATTTTCTACGGTGTCTGGTTCGGACTGTATTCTCTGCGGTGTTTGGTTGGGACTGTATTCTCTATGGTGTCTGGTTTGGAATGTATTCTCTGCTGTGTCTGGTTGGGCCTGTATTCTCTATGGTGTCTGGTTGGGACTTTATTGTCTATGGTGTCTGGTTGGGACTGTATTCTCTACGGCGTCTGGTTGGGACTGTATTCTCCACAGTGTCTGGTTAGGACTGTATTCCCTACGGTGTCTGGTTGGGCCAGTATTCTCCACAGTGTCCGGTTGGGACTTTATTCTCCAAGGTGTCTCGTTGGGACTATATTCTCCACGGTGTTTGGTTGGGACTGTATTCGCCACAGGGTCTGGTTGGGACTGTATTCTCTATGGCGAATGGTTGGGACAGTATTCTCTATGGAATCTGGTTGGGACTGTATTCTCTATGACGTCTGGTTGGGACTGTATTCTCTACTGTGTCTGCTTGGGACAGTATTCTCTACTGTGTCTGGTTGGGACTTTATTCTCTATGGTGTCTGGTTGGGACTGTATTTTCTACTGTGTCTGGTTTGGTCAGTATTCTCTATGGGGTCTGGTTGGGACAGAATTCTCTATGATGTCTGGTTGCGACTGTATTCCGTACTGTGTCTGGTCGGGACATTATTCTCTATGGTGTCTGGTTGGGCCTGTATTCTCTACGGTGTCTGGTTGGGATAGTATTCTCTATCAGGTCTGGTTGGGATAGTATTCTCTACAGTGTCTGGTTGGGACAGTATTCCCTATGAGGTCTGGTTGGGATAGTATTCTCTTCGGTGTCTGGTTGGGATAGTATTCTCTACGGTGTCTGGTTGGGACAGTATTCTCTATCAGGTCTGGTTGGGATAGTATTCTCTACAGTGTCTGGTTGGGACAGTATTCCCTATGAGGTCTGGTTGGGATAGTATTCTCTACAGTGTCTGTTTGGGACAGTATTCTCTATCAGGTCTGGTTGGGATAGTATTCTCAAAGGTGTCTGGTTGGGACTGTATTCTCTACAGCGTCTGGTTGGGAGAGCATTCTCTACTGTGTCTTGTTGGGACAGTATTCTCTATGGTGTCTGGTTGGGACTGTATTCTCTACGGTGTCTGGTGGGACTATATTCTCTATGGCATCTGGCTGGGACTGTATTGTCTGTGGTGTCTGGTTCGGACTGTATTTTCTACGATGTTGTTCGGGACTGTATTCTCGAAGGTTTCTGGTTGGGACTGTATTCTCTATGGTGTATGGTTGGGACAGTATCAACTACGGTGTATGGTTGGGACTGTATTCTCTATGGCGTCTTGCTGGGACTGTATTCTCTACTGTGTCTGTTTGGGACTCTATTCTTCATGGTGTATGGTTGCGACTGTATTCTCTATAGTGTCTGGTTGGGACTGTATTCTCTATGGCGTCTGGTTGGGACTGTATCCTCTACTGTGTTTGTTTGGGACGGTATTGTCTATGAGGTCTGGTTGGGATAGTATTCTCTACGATGTCTGGTTGGGACTGTATTCTCTACAGTGTCTGGTTGGGACTGTATTATCTATGGTGTCTGGTTGGGACAGTATACTCTACGGTGTCTGGTTGGTACTGTATTCTCTATGGTGTTTGGTGGGCCTGTATTCTCTGTGGTGTCTGGTTGGGACTGTATTCTCTATGGTGTCTGGTTGGGACTGTATTCTCCAGGGTGTCTGGTTGGGACTGTATTCTCTACGGTGTCTGGTTGGGACTGTATTCTCTATGGTGTTTGGTTGTGACTGTATTCTCTATAGTGTCTGATTGGGACTGTATTTTCTATGGTGTCAGGTTGGGACAGTATTTTCTATGGTGTCTGGTTGGGACTGTATTCTCTATGAAGTCTCGTTGGGACTGTATTCCCTACGGTGTCTGGCTGGGACTGTATTCCCTATGCCGTCTGGCTGGGACTGTATTCTCTATGGCGTCTGGTTGGGACTGTATTCTTTATAGCTTCTGGTTGGGCCTGTTTTCTCTACGGTGTCTGGTTGGGATTGTATTCTCTACGGTGTCTGGTTGGGACAGTATTCTCTATCAGGTCTGGTTGGGATAGTATTGTCTACGGTGTCTGGTTGGGACAGTATTCCCTATGAGGTCTGGTTGGGATAGTATTCTCTACGGTTTCTGTTTGGGACAGTATTCTCTATCAGGTCTGGTTGGGATAGTATTCTCAACGGTGTCTGGTTGGGACTGTATTCTCTAATGTGTATGGTTGGGACAGTATTCTCTATGTTGTCTGGTTGGGACTGTATTCTCTAAGGCTTCTGGCTGGGACTGTATTCTCTATAGTGTCTGGTTGGGACTGTATTCTCTACGGTGTCTGGTGGGACTATATTCTCTATGGCATCTGGCTGGGACTGTATTGTCTGTGGTGTCTGGTTCGGACTGTATTTTCTACGATGTTGTTCGGGACTGTATTCTCGAAGGTTTCTGGTTGGGACTGTATTATCTATCAGGTCTGGTTGGGATAGTATTCTCTACAGTGTCTGGTTGGGACTGTATTCTCTATGGCTTCTGGCTGGGACTGTATTCTCTATAGTGTCTGGTTGGGACTGTATTCTCTACTGTGTCTCTTTGGGACTGTATTCTCTACTGTGTCTGTTTGGGACGGTATTGTATATGTTGGCTGGTTGGGACTGTATTCTCTAATGTGTATGGTTGGGACAGTATTCTCTATGTTGTCTGGTTGGGACTGTATTCTCTAAGGCTTCTGGCTGGGACTGTATTCTCTATAGTGTCTGGTTGGGACTGTATTCTCTACGGTGTCTGGTGGGACTATATTCTCTATGGCATCTGGCTGGGACTGTATTGTCTGTGGTGTCTGGTTCGGACTGTATTTTCTACGATGTTGTTCGGGACTGTATTCTCGAAGGTTTCTGGTTGGGACTGTATTATCTATCAGGTCTGGTTGGGATAGTATTCTCTACAGTGTCTGGTTGGGACTGTATTCTCTATGGCTTCTGGCTGGGACTGTATTCTCTATAGTGTCTGGTTGGGACTGTATTCTCTACTGTGTCTCTTTGGGACTGTATTCTCTACTGTGTCTGTTTGGGACGGTATTGTATATGTTGGCTGGTTGGGACTGTATTCTCTAATGTGTATGGTTGGGACAGTATTCTCTATGTTGTCTGGTTGGGACTGTATTCTCTAAGGCTTCTGGCTGGGACTGTATTCTCTATAGTGTCTGGTTGGGACTGTATTCTCTACGGTGTCTGGTGGGACTATATTCTCTATGGCATCTGGCTGGGACTGTATTGTCTGTGGTGTCTGGTTCGGACTGTATTTTCTACGATGTTGTTCGGGACTGTATTCTCGAAGGTTTCTGGTTGGGACTGTATTATCTATCAGGTCTGGTTGGGATAGTATTCTCTACAGTGTCTGGTTGGGACTGTATTCTCTATGGCTTCTGGCTGGGACTGTATTCTCTATAGTGTCTGGTTGGGACTGTATTCTCTACTGTGTCTCTTTGGGACTGTATTCTCTACTGTGTCTGTTTGGGACGGTATTGTATATGTTGGCTGGTTGGGACTGTATTCTCTACTGTGTCTGGAGGGACTGTATTCTCTACGGTGTCTGGTTCGGACTGTATTTTCTACGATGTTGTTCGGGACTGTATTCTCGAAGGTTTCTGGTTGGGACTGTATTCTCTATCAGGTCTGGTTGGGATAGTATTCTCTACAGTGTCTGGTTGGCTCAGTATTCCCTATGAGGTCTGGTTGGGATAGTATACTCTACGTTGTCTGTTTGGTACTGTATTCTCTATGGCATCTGGCTGGGACTGTATTCTCTATGGCGTCTGGTTGGGACTGTATTCTCTAATGTGTATGGTTGGGACAGTATTCTCTATGTTGTCTGGTTGGGACTGTATTCTCTAAGGCTTCTGGCTGGGACTGTATTCTCTATAGTGTCTAGTTGGGACTGTATTCTCTACGGTGTCTGGTGGGACTATATTCTCTATGGCATCTGGCTGGGACTGTATTGTCTGTGGTGTCTGGTTCGGACTGTATTTTCTACGATGTTGTTCGGGACTGTATTCTCGAAGGTTTCTGGTTGGGACTGTATTCTCTATCAGGTCTGGTTGGGATAGTATTCTCTACAGTGTCTGGTTGGGACTGTATTCTCTATGGCTTCTGGCTGGGACTGTATTCTCTATAGTGTCTGGTTGGGACTGTATTCTCTATGGCGTCTGGTTGGGACTGTATTCTCTACTGTGTCTCTTTGGGACTGTATTCTCTACTGTGTCTGTTTGGGACGGTATTGTATATGTTGGCTGATTGGGACAGTATTCTCTATCAGGTCTGGTTGGGATAGTATTCTCTACAGTGTCTGGTTGGGACAGTATTCCCTATGAGGTCTGGTTGGGATAGTATTCTCTACGGTTTCTGTTTGGGACAGTATTTTCTATCAGGTCTGGTTGGGATAGTATTCTCAACGGTGTCTGGTTGGGACAGTATTCTCTACGGCGTCTGTTTGGGAGAGCATTCTCTACTGTGTCTTGTTGGGACAGTATTCTCTATGGTGTCTGGTTGGGACTGTATTCTTTACGGTGTCTGGTGGGACTATATTCTCTATGGCATCTGGCTGGGACTGTATTGTCTGTGGTGTCTGGTTCGGACTGTATTTTCTACGATGTTGTTCGGGACTGTATTCTCGAAGGTTTCTGGTTGGGACTGTATTCTCTATCAGGTCTGGTTGGGATAGTATTCTCTACAGTGTCTGGTTGGCTCAGTATTCCCTATGAGGTCTGGTTGGGATAGTATACTCTACGTTGTCTGTTTGGTACTGTATTCTCTATGGCATCTGGCTGGGACTGTATTCTCTATGCCGTCTGGTTGGGACTGTATTCTCTAATGTGTATGGTTGGGACAGTATTCTCTATGTTGTCTGGTTGGGACTGTATTCTCTAAGGCTTCTGGCTGGGACTGTATTCTCTATAGTGTCTGGTTGGGACTGTATTCTCTACGGTGTCTGGTGGGACTATATTCTCTATGGCATCTGGCTGGGACTGTATTGTCTGTGGTGTCTGGTTCGGACTGTATTTTCTACGATGTTGTTCGGGACTGTATTCTCTATCAGGTCTGGTTGGGATAGTATTCTCTACAGTGTCTGGTTGGGACTGTATTCTCTAATGTGTATGGTTGGGACAGTATTCTCTATGTTGTCTGGTTGGGACTGTATTCTCTAAGGCTTCTGGCTGGGACTGTATTCTCTATAGTGTCTAGTTGGGACTGTATTCTCTACGATGTCTGGTGGGACTATATTCTCTATGGCATCTGGCTGGGACTGTATTGTCTGTGGTGTCTGGTTCGGACTGTATTTTCTACGATGTTGTTCGGGACTGTATTCTCGAAGGTTTCTGGTTGGGACTGTATTCTCTATCAGGTCTGGTTGGGATAGTATTCTCTACAGTGTCTGGTTGGGACTGTATTCTCTATGGCTTCTGGCTGGGACTGTATTCTCTATAGTGTCTGGTTGGGACTGTATTCTCTATGGCGTCTGGTTGGGACTGTATTCTCTACTGTGTCTCTTTGGGACTGTATTCTCTACTGTGTCTGTTTGGGATGGTATTGTATATGTTGGCTGGTTGGGACTGTATTCTCTACTGTGTCTGGTGGGACTGTATTCTCTACGGTGTCTGTTTGGGACAGTATTCTCTATGGGGTCTGGTTGGGAATGTATTCTCTATGGTGTCTGGTTGGGACTGTATTCCCTACGGTGTCTGGTTGGGACTGTATTCTCAACTGGTGTCTGGTTGGTACTGTATTCTCTATGGCGTCTGGTTGGGACTGTATTCTGTATTGTGTCTGCTTGGGATAGTATTCTCTATGGTGTCTGGTTGGGACTGTATTTTCTACTATGTCTGGTTGGGACTGTATTCTCTACTATGTCTGGTTGGGACTGTATTCTCTACTATGTCTGGTTGGGACTGTATTCTCTATGGTGTCTGGTTGGGACTGTATTGTCTATGGTGTCTGGTTAGGACTGTATTCCCTACGGTGTCTGGTTGGGCCAGTATTCTCCACGGTGTCCGGTTGGGACTGTATTCTCCAAGGTGTCTCGTTGGGACTATATTCTCCACGTTGTTTGGTTGGGACTGTATTCGCCACAGTGTCTCGTTGGGACTGTATTCTCTATGGCGACTGGTTGGGAGAGTATTCTCTACGGCATCTGGTTGGGACTGTATTCTCCACAGTGTCTGTTTGGGACCTTATTTTCTACGGTGTCTGGTTGGGACTGTATTCTCTACGGCATCTGGTTGGGACTGTATTCTCTGCTGTGTCTGGTTGGGACTGTACTCTCTAGGGTGTTTGGTTGGGTCAGTATTCTCCATGGGGTCTGGTTGGGACAGAATTCTCTATGGTGTCTGGTTGGGACTGTATTCTCTACTGTGTCTGGTCGGGACAGTATTCCTAAGGTGTCTGGTTGGGACTGTATTCTCTATGGTGTCTGGTTGGGTCAGTGTTCTCTATGGGGTCTGGTTGGGACTGTATTCTCTATGAAGTCTCGTTGGGACCGTATTCCCTACGGTGTCTGGTTGGGACTGTATTCTCTATGGAGTCTGGCTGGGACTTTATTCTCTATGGCGTCTGGCTGGGACTGTATTCTCTATGGCGTCTGGTTGGGACTGTATTCTCTATGGCGTCTGGTTGGGACAGTATTCTCTACGGTGTCTGGTTGGGACTCTATTCTCTATGGTGTATGGTTGCGACTGTATTCTCTATAGTGTCTGGTTGGGACTGTATTCTCTATGGTGTCTGGTAGGGACTGTATTCTCTACTGTGTCTGTTTGGGACGGTATTGTCTATGGTGGCTGGTTGGGACTGTATTCTCTACTGTGTCTGGTGGGACTGTATTCTCTACGGTGTCTGATTGGGACTCTATTCTCTATGGTGTATGGTTGCGACTGTATTCTCTATAGTGTCTGGTTGGGACTGTATTCTCTATAGTGTCTGGTTGGGACTGTATTCTCTATGGCGTCTGGTTGGGACTGTATTCTGTATTGTGTCTGCTTGGGATAGTATTCTCTATGGTGTCTGGTTGGGACTGTAATCTCTACTATGTCTGGTTGGGACTGTATTCTCTTCTATGTCTGGTTGGGACTGTATTCTCTATGGTGTCAAGTTGGGACTGTACTGTCTATGGTGTCTGGTTAGGACTGTATTCCCTACGATGTCTGGTTGGGCCAGTATTCTCCACGGTGTCTGGTTGGGACTGTATTCTCTACAGTGTCTGTTTGGGACTGTATTCTCTACTGTGTCTGTTTGGGACGGTATTGTCTATGGTGGCTGGTTGGGACTGTATTCTCTACTGTGTCTGGTGGGACTGTATTCTCTACGGTGTCTGGTTGGGACTCTATTCTCTATGGTGTATGGTTGTGACTGTATTCTCTACTGTGTCTGGTGGGACTATATTCTCTATGCCATCTGGCTGGGACTGTATTGTCTGTGGTGTCTGGTTCGGACTGTATTTTCTACGATGTTGTTCGGGATTGTATTCTCGAAGGTTTCTGGTTGGGACTGTATTCTCTATGGTGTATGGTTGGGACAGTATCAACTACGGTTTATGGTTGGGACTGTATTCTCTATGGCGTCTTGCTGGGACTGTATTTTCTACTGTGTCTGTTTGGGACTCTATTCTTCATGGTGTATGGTTGCGACTGCATTCTCTATAGTGTCTGGTTGGGACTGTATTCTCTATGGCGTCTGGTTGGGACTGTATTCTCTACTGTGTCTGTTTGGGACTGTATTCTCTACTGTGTTTGTTTGGGACGGTATTGTCTATGGTGGCTGGTTGGGACTGTATTCTCTACTGTGTCTGGTGGGACTGTATTCTCTACAGTGTTTATTTGGGACAGTATTCTCTATGAGGTCTGGTTGGGATAGTATTCTCTACGGTGTCTGGTTGGTACTGTATTCTCCATGGTGTTTGGTGGGCCTGTATTCTCTGTGGTGTCTGGTTGGGACTGTATTCTCCAGGGTGTCTGGTTGGGACTGTATTCTCTACGGTGTCTGGTTGGGACTGTATTCTCCATGGTGTTTGGTTGTGACTGTATTCTCTATAGTGTCTGATTGGGACTGTATTCTCTGTGGTGTCTGGTTGGGACAGTATTCTCTACGGTGTCTGGTTGGGACTGTCTTCTCTATGAAGTCTCGTTGGGACTGTATTCCCTACGGTGTCTGGTTGGGACAGTATTCTCTATGGCTTCTGGCTGGGACTGTATACTCTATGGAGTATTGCTGGGACTGTATTCCCTATGGCGTCTGGCTGGGACTGTATTCTCTATGGCGTCTGGTTGGGACTGTATTCTTTATGGCTTCTGGTTGGGCCTGTTTTCTCTACGGTGTCTGGTTGGGATTGTATTCTCTACGGTGTCTGGTTGGGACAGTATTCTCTACGGTGTCTGTTTGGGACAGTATTCTCTATCAGGTCTAGTTGGGATACTATTCTCAACGGTGTCTGGTTGGGACTGTATTCTCTACGGCGTCTGGTTGGGAGAGCATTCTCTACTGTGTCTTGTTGGGACAGTATTCTCTATGGTGTCTGGTTGGGACTGTATTCTCTACGGTGTCTGGTGGGACTATATTCTCTATGGCATCTGGCTGGGCCTGTATTGTCTGTGGTGTCTGGTTCGGACTGTATTTTCTACGATGTTGTTCGGGACTGTATTCTCGAAGGTTTCTGGTTGGGACTGTATTCTCTATGGTGTATGGTTGGGACAGTATCAACTACGGTGTATGGTTGGGACTGTATTCTCTATGGCGTCTTGCTGGGACTGTATTCTCTCTGGGGACTGGTGGCACTGTATACTCTGTGGTGTCTGGTTGGGACTGTATTCTCTATGGTGTTTGGTCAGGACAGTATTCTCTATGAGGTCTGGTTGGGATAGTATTCTCTACGGTGTCTGTTTGGAACAGTATTCTCTATCAGGTCTGGTTGGGATAGTATTCTCTACAGTGTCTGGTTGGGACAGTATTCCCTATGAGGTCTGGTTGGGATAGTATTCTCAACGGTGTCTGGATGGGACTGTATTCTCTACGGCGTCTGGTTGGGAGAGCATTCTCTACTGTGTCTTGTTGGGACAGTATTCTCTATGGTGTCTGGTTGGGACTGTATTCTCTACGGTGTCTGGTGGGACTATATTCTCTATGGCATCTGGCTGGGACTGTATTGTCTGTGGTGTCTGGTTCGGACTGTATTTTCTACGATGTTGTTCGGGACTGTATTCTCGAAGGTTTCTGGTTGGGACTGTATTCTCTATGGTATATGGTTGGGACAGTATCAACTACGGTGTATGGTTGGGACTGTATTCTCTATGTCGTCTTGCTGGGACTGTATTTCTCTGGGGACTGGTGGCACTGTATACTCTGTGGTGTCTGGTTGGGACTGTATTCTCTACGGTGTCTGTTTGGGACAGTATTCTCTATGAGGTCTGGTTGGGATAGTATTCTCTACGGTGTCTGTTTGGGACAGTATTCTCTATCAGGTCTGGTTGGGATAGTATTCTCTACAGTGTCTGGTTGGGACAGTATTCCCTATGAGGTCTGGTTGGGATAGTATTCTCAACGGTGTCTAGTTGGGACTGTATTCTCTACGGCGTCTGTTTGGGACTGTATCCTCTACTGTGTTTGTTTGGGACGGTATTGTCTATGAGGTCTGGTTGGGATAGTATTCTCTACGATGTCTGGTTGGGACTGTATTCTCTACAGTGTCTGGTTGGGACTGTATTATCTATGGTGTCTGGTTGGGACAGTATACTCTACGGTGTCTGGTTGGTACTGTATTCTCTATGGTGTTTGGTGGGCCTGTATTCTCTGTGGTGTCTGGTTGGGACTGTATTCTCTATGGTGTCTGGTTGGGACTGTATTCTCCAGGGTGTCTGGTTGGGACTGTATTCTCTACGGTGTCTGGTTGGGACTGTATTCTCTATGGTGTTTGGTTGTGACTGTATTCTCTATAGCGTCTGATTGGGACTGTATTTTCTATGGTGTCAGGTTGGGACAGTATTTTCTACGGTGTCTGGTTGGGACTGTATTCTCTATGAAGTCTCGTTGGGACTGTATTCCCTACGGTGTCTGGCTGGGACTGTATTCTTTATGGCTTCTGGTTGGGCCTGTTTTCTCTACGGTGTCTGGTTGGGACAGTATTCCCTATGAGGTCTGGTTGGGATAGTATTCTCAACGGTGTCTGGATGGGACTGTATTCTCTACGGCGTCTGGTTGGGAGAGCATTCTCTACTGTGTCTTGTTGGGACAGTATTCTCTATGGTATCTGGCTGGGACTGTATACTCTATGGAGTATTGCTGGGACTGTATTCCCTATGGCGTCTGGCTGGGACTGTATTCTCTATGGCGTCTGGTTGGGACTGTATTCTTTATGGCTTCTGGTTGGGCCTGTTTTCTCTACGGTGTCTGGTTGGGATTGTATTCTCTACGGTGTCTGGTTGGGACAGTATTCTCTACGGTGTCTGTTTGGGACAGTATTCTCTATCAGGTCTGGTTGGGATACTATTCTCAACGGTGTCTGGTTGGGACTGTATTCTCTACGGCGTCTGGTTGAGAGAGCATTCTCTACTGTGTCTTGTTGGGACAGTATTCTCTATGGTGTCTGGTTGGGACTGTATTCTCTACGGTGTCTGGTGGGACTATATTCTCTATGGCATCTGGTTGGGACTGTATTCTCTATGGTGTATGGTTGGGACAGTATCAACTACGGTTTATGGTTGGGACTGTATTCTCAATGGGCTCTTGCTGGGACTGTATTTTCTACTGTGTCTGTTTGGGACTCTAGTCTTCATGGTGTATGGTTGCGACTGCATTCTCTATAGTGTCTGGTTGGGACTGTATTCTCTATGGCGTCTGGTTGGGACTGTATTCTCTACTGTGTCTGTTTGGGACTGTATTCTCTACTGTGTTTGTTTGGGACGGTATTGTCTATGGTGGCTGGTTGGGACTGTATTCTCTACTGTGTCTGGTGGGACTGTATTCTCTACGGTGTTTATTTGGGACAGTATTCTCTATGAGGTCTGGTTGGGATAGTATTCTCTACGGTGTCTGGTTGGTACTGTATTCTCCATGGTGTTTGGTGGGCCTGTATTCTCTGTGGTGTCTGGTTGGGACTGTATTCTCCAGGGTGTCTGGTTGGGACTGTATTCTCTACGGTGTCTGGTTGGGACTGTATTCTCCATGGTGTTTGGTTGTGACTGTATTCTCTATAGTGTCTGATTGGGACTGTATTCTCTGTGGTGTCTGGTTGGGACAGTATTCTCTACAGTGTCTGGTTGGGACTGTCTTCTCTATGAAGTCTCGTTGGGACTGTATTCCCTACGGTGTCTGGTTGGGACAGTATTCTCTATGGCTTCTGGCTGGGACTGTATACTCTATGGAGTATTGCTGGGACTGTATTCCCTATGGCGTCTGGCTGGGACTGTATTCTCTATGGCATCTGGTTGGGACTGTATTCTTTATGGCTTCTGGTTGGGCCTGTTTTCTCTACGGTGTCTGGTTGGGATTGTATTCTCTACGGTGTCTGGTTGGGACAGTATTCTCTACGGTGTCTGTTTGGGACAGTATTCTCTATCAGGTCTGGTTGGGATACTATTCTCAACGGTGTCTGGTTGGGACTGTATTCTCTACGGCGTCTGGTTGGGAGAGCATTCTCTACTGTGTCTTGTTGGGACAGTATTCTCTATGGTGTCTGGTTGGGACTGTATTCTCTACGGTGTCTGGTGGGACTATATTCTCTATGGCATCTGGCTGGGACTGTATTGTCTGTGGTGTCTGGTTCGGACTGTATTTTCTACGATGTTGTTCGGGACTGTATTCTCGAAGGTTTCTGGTTGGGACTGTATTCTCTATGGTATATGGTTGGGACAGTATCAACTACGGTGTATGGTTGGGACTGTATTCTCTATGTCGTCTTGCTGGGACTGTATTCTCTCTGGGGACTGGTGGCACTGTATACTCTGTGGTGTCTGGTTGGGACTGTATTCTCTACGGTGTCTGTTTGGGACAGTATTCTCTATGAGGTCTGGTTGGGATAGTATTCTCTACGGTGTCTGTTTGGGACAGTATTCTCTATCAGGTCTGGTTGGGATAGTATTCTCTACAGTGTCTGGTTGGGACAGTATTCCCTATGAGGTCTGGTTGGGATAGTATTCTCAACGGTGTCTAGTTGGGACTGTATTCTCTACGGCGTCTGTTTGGGACTGTATCCTCTACTGTGTTTGTTTGGGACGGTATTGTCTATGAGGTCTGGTTGGGATAGTATTCTCTACGATGTCTGGTTGGGACTGTATTCTCTACAGTGTCTGGTTGGGACTGTATTATCTATGGTGTCTGGTTGGGACAGTATACTCTACGGTGTCTGGTTGGTACTGTATTCTCTATGGTGTTTGGTGGGCCTGTATTCTCTGTGGTGTCTGGTTGGGACTGTATTCTCTATGGTGTCTGGTTGGGACTGTATTCTCCAGGGTGTCTGGTTGGGACTGTATTCTCTACGGTGTCTGGTTGGGACTGTATTCTCTATGGTGTTTGGTTGTGACAGTATACTCTACGGTGTCTGGTTGGTACTGTATTCTCTATGAAGTCTCGTTGGGACTGTATTCCCTACGGTGTCTGGCTGGGACTGTATTCCCTATGCCGTCTGGCTGGGACTGTATTCTCTATGGCGTCTGGTTGGGACTGTATTCTTTATGGCTTCTGGTTGGGCCTGTTTTCTCTACGGTGTCTGGTTGGGACAGTATTCCCTATGAGGTCTGGTTGGGATAGTATTCTCAACGGTGTCTGGATGGGACTGTATTCTCTACGGCGTCTGGTTGGGAGAGCATTCTCTACTGTGTCTTGTTGGGACAGTATTCTCTATGGTGTCTGGTTGGGACTGTATTCTCTACGGTGTCTGGTGGGACTATATTCTCTATGGCATCTGGCTGGGACTGTATACTCTATGGAGTATTGCTGGGACTGTATTCCCTATGGCGTCTGGCTGGGACTGTATTCTCTATGGCGTCTGGTTGGGACTGTATTCTTTATGGCTTCTGGTTGGGCCTGTTTTCTCTACGGTGTCTGGTTGGGATTGTATTCTCTACGGTGTCTGGTTGGGACAGTATTCTCTACGGTGTCTGTTTGGGACAGTATTCTCTATCAGGTCTGGTTGGGATACTATTCTCAACGGTGTCTGGTTGGGACTGTATTCTCTACGGCGTCTGGTTGGGATAGTATTCTCAACGGTGTCTAGTTGGGACTGTATTCTCTACGGCGTCTGTTTGGGACTGTATCCTCTACTGTGTTTGTTTGGGACGGTATTGTCTATGAGGTCTGGTTGGGATAGTATTCTCTACGATGTCTGGTTGGGACTGTATTCTCTACAGTGTCTGGTTGGGACTGTATTATCTATGGTGTCTGGTTGGGACAGTATACTCTACGGTGTCTGGTTGGTACTGTATTCTCTATGGTGTTTGGTGGGCCTGTATTCTCTGTGGTGTCTGGTTGGGACTGTATTCTCTATGGTGTCTGGTTGGGACTGTATTCTCCAGGGTGTCTGGTTGGGACTGTATTCTCTACGGTGTCTGGTTGGGACTGTATTCTCTATGGTGTTTGGTTGTGACTGTATTCTCTATAGCGTCTGATTGGGACTGTATTTTCTATGGTGTCAGGTTGGGACAGTATTTTCTACGGTGTCTGGTTGGGACTGTATTCTCTATGAAGTCTCGTTGGGACTGTATTCCCTACGGTGTCTGGCTGGGACTGTATTCCCTATGCCGTCTGGCTGGGACTGTATTCTCTATGGCGTCTGGTTGGGACTGTATTCTTTATGGCTTCTGGTTGGGCCTGTTTTCTCTACGGTGTCTGGTTGGGACAGTATTCCCTATGAGGTCTGGTTGGGATAGTATTCTCAACGGTGTCTGGATGGGACTGTATTCTCTACGGCGTCTGGTTGGGAGAGCATTCTCTACTGTGTCTTGTTGGGACAGTATTCTCTATGGTGTCTGGTTGGGACTGTATTCCCTACGGTGTCTGGTTGGGACAGTATTCTCTATGGCTTCTGGCTGGGACTGTATACTCTATGGAGTATTGCTGGGACTGTATTCCCTATGGCGTCTGGCTGGGACTGTATTCTCTATGGCGTCTGGTTGGGACTGTATTCTTTATGGCTTCTGGTTGGGCCTGTTTTCTCTACGGTGTCTGGTTGGGATTGTATTCTCTACGGTGTCTGGTTGGGACAGTATTCTCTACGGTGTCTGTTTGGGACAGTATTCTCTATCAGGTCTGGTTGGGATACTATTCTCAACGGTGTCTGGTTGGGACTGTATTCTCTACGGCGTCTGGTTGGGAGAGCATTCTCTACTGTGTCTTGTTGGGACAGTATTCTCTATGGTGTCTGGTTGGGACTGTATTCTCTACGGTGTCTGGTGGGACTATATTCTCTATGGCATCTGGCTGGGACTGTATTGTCTGTGGTGTCTGGTTCGGACTGTATTTTCTACGATGTTGTTCGGGACTGTATTCTCGAAGGTTTCTGGTTGGGACTGTATTCTCTATGGTGTATGGTTGGGACAGTATCAACTACGGTGTATGGTTGGGACTGTATTCTCTATGGCGTCTTGCTGGGACTGTATTCTCTCTGGGGACTGGTGGCACTGTATACTCTGTGGTGTCTGGTTGGGACTGTATTCTCTATGGTGTTTGGTTAGGACAGTATTCTCTATGAGGTCTGGTTGGGATAGTATTCTCTACGGTGTCTGTTTGGGACAGTATTCTCTATCAGGTCTGGTTGGGATAGTATTCTCTACAGTGTCTGGTTGGGACAGTATTCCCTATGAGGTCTGGTTGGGATAGTATTCTCAACGGTGTCTGGATGGGACTGTATTCTCTACGGCGTCTGGTTGGGAGAGCATTCTCTACTGTGTCTTGTTGGGACAGTATTCTCTATGGTGTCTGGTTGGGACTGTATTCTCTACGGTGTCTGGTGGGACTATATTCTCTATGGCATCTGGCTGGGACTGTATTGTCTGTGGTGTCTGGTTCGGACTGTATTTTCTACGATGTTGTTCGGGACTGTATTCTCGAAGGTTTCTGGTTGGGACTGTATTCTCTATGGTATATGGTTGGGACAGTATCAACTACGGTGTATGGTTGGGACTGTATTCTCTATGTCGTCTTGCTGGGACTGTATTCTCTCTGGGGACTGGTGGCACTGTATACTCTGTGGTGTCTGGTTGGGACTGTATTCTCTACGGTGTCTGTTTGGGACAGTATTCTCTATGAGGTCTGGTTGGGATAGTATTCTCTACGGTGTCTGTTTGGGACAGTATTCTCTATCAGGTCTGGTTGGGATAGTATTCTCTACAGTGTCTGGTTGGGACAGTATTCCCTATGAGGTCTGGTTGGGATAGTATTCTCAACGGTGTCTGGTTGGGACTGTATTCTCTACGGCGTCTGTTTGGGACTGTATCCTCTACTGTGTTTGTTTGGGACGGTATTGTCTATGAGGTCTGGTTGGGATAGTATTCTCTACGATGTCTGGTTGGGACTGTATTCTCTACAGTGTCTGGTTGGGACTGTATTATCTATGGTGTCTGGTTGGGACAGTATACTCTACGGTGTCTGGTTGGTACTGTATTCTCTATGGTGTTTGGTGGGCCTGTATTCTCTGTGGTGTCTGGTTGGGACTGTATTCTCTATGGTGTCTGGTTGGGACTGTATTCTCCAGGGTGTCTGGTTGGGACTGTATTCTCTATGGTGTCTGGTTGGGACTGTATTCTCTATGGTGTTTGGTTGTGACTGTATTCTCTATAGCGTCTGATTGGGACTGTATTTTCTATGGTGTCTGGTTGGGATTGTATTCTCTACGGTGTCTGGTTGGGACTGTATTCTCTATCAGGTCTGGTTGGGATAGTATTCTCTACAGTGTCTGGTTGGGACAGTATTCCCTATAAGGTCTGGTTGGGATAGTATTCTCTACGGTTTCTGTTTGGGACAGTATTCTCTATCAGGTCTGGTTGGGATAGTATTCTCAACGGTGTCTGGTTGGGACAGTATTCTCTACGGCGTCTGGTTGGGAGAGCATTCTCTACTGTGTCTTGTTGGGACAGTATTCTCTATGGTGTCTGGTTGGGACTGTATTCTTTACGGTGTCTGGTGGGACTATATTCTCTATGGCATCTGGCTGGGACTGTATTGTCTGTGGTGTCTGGTTCGGACTGTATTTTCTACGATGTTGTTCGGGACTGTATTCTCGAAGGTTTCTGGTTGGGACTGTATTCTCTATCAGGTCTGGTTGGGATAGTATTCTCTACAGTGTCTGGTTGGGACTGTATTCTCTATGGCTTCTGGCTGGGACTGTATTCTCTATAGTGTCTGGTTGGGACTGTATTCTCTATGGCGTCTGGTTGGGACTGTATTCTCTACTGTGTCTCTTTGGGACTGTATTCTCTACTGTGTCTGTTTGGGACGGTATTGTATATGTTGGCTGGTTGGGACTGTATTCTCTACTGTGTCTGGTGGGACTGTATTCTCTACGGTGTCTGTTTGGGACAGTATTCTCTATGGGGTCTGGTTGGGACTGTAATTCTCTATGGCGTCTGGTTGGGAATGTATTCTCTATGGTGTCTGGTTGGGACTGTATTCCCTACGGTGTCTGGTTGGGACTGTATTCTCAACTGGTGTCTGGTTGGTACTGTATTCTCTATGGCGTCTGGTTGGGACTGTATTCTGTATTGTGTCTGGTTGGGACTGTATTGTCTATGGTGTCTGGTTAGGACTGTATTCCCTACGGTGTCTGGTTGGGCCAGTATTCTCCACGGTGTCCGGTTGGGACTATATTCTCCACGTTGTTTGGTTGGGACTGTATTCGCCACAGTGTCTCGTTGGGACTGTATTCTCTATGGCGACTGGTTGGGAGAGTATTCTCTACGGCATCTGGTTGGGACTGTATTCTCCACAGTGTCTGTTTGGGACCTTATTTTCTACGGTGTCTGGTTGGGACTGTATTCTCTACGGCATCTGGTTGGGACTGTATTCTCTGCTGTGTCTGGTTGGGACTGTACTCTCTAGGGTGTTTGGTTGGGTCAGTATTCTCTATGGGGTCTGGTTGGGACAGAATTCTCTATGGTGTCTGGTTGGGACTGTATTCTCTACTGTGTCTGGTCGGGACAGTATTCCTAAGGTGTCTGGTTGGGACTGTATTCTCTATGGTGTCTGGTTGGGACAGTGTTCTCTATGGGGTCTGGTTGGGACTGTATTCTCTATGAAGTCTCGTTGGGACCGTATTCCCTACGGTGTCTGGTTGGGACAGTATTCTCTATGGCTTCTGGCTGGGACTGTATTCTCTATGGTGTCTGGTTGGGTCAGTATTCTCTATGGGGTCTGGTTGGGACTGTATTCTCTATGAAGTCTCGTTGGGACCGTATTCTCTACGGTGTCTGGTTGGGACTCTATTCTCTATGGTGTATGGTTGCGACTGTATTCTCTATAGTGTCTGGTTGGGACTGTATTCTCTATGGTGTCTGGTAGGGACTGTATATTCTCTACTGTGTCTGTTTGGGACGGTATTGTCTATGGTGGCTGGTTGGGACTGTATTCTCTACTGTGTCTGGTGGGACTGTATTCTCTACGGTGTCTGATTGGGACTCTATTCTCTATGGTGTATGGTTGCGACTGTATTCTCTATAGTGTCTGGTTGGGACTGTATTCTCTATAGTGTCTGGTTGGGACTGTATTCTCTATGGCGTCTGGTTGGGACTGTATTCTGTATTGTGTCTGCTTGGGATAGTATTCTCTATGGTGTCTGGTTGGGACTGTATTTTCTACTATGTCTGGTTGGGACTGTATTCTCTACTATGTCTGGTTGGGACTGTATTCTCTTCTATGTCTGGTTGGGACTGTATTCTCTCCTGTGTCTGGTGGGACTGTATTCTCTACGGTGTCTGGTTGGTACTGTATTCTCCATGGTGTTTGGTGGGCCTGTATTCTCTGTGGTGTCTGGTTGGGACTATATTCTCCAGGGTGTCTGGTTGGGACAGTATTCTCTACGGTGTCTGGTTGGGACAGTATTCTCTATCAGGTCTGGTTGGGATAGTATTCTCTACAGTGTCTGGTTGGGACAGTATTCCCTATGAGGTCTGGTTGGGATAGTATTCTCAACGGTGTCTGGATGGGACTGTATTCTCTACGGCGTCTGGTTGGGAGAGCATTCTCTACTGTGTCTTGTTGGGACAGTATTCTCTATGGTGTCTGGTTGGGACTGTATTCTCTACGGTGTCTGGTGGGACTATATTCTCTATGGCATCTGGCTGGGACTGTATTGTCTGTGGTGTCTGGTTCGGACTGTATTTTCTACGATGTTGTTCGGGACTGTATTCTCAAAGGTTTCTGGTTGGGACTGTATTCTCTATGGTGTATGGTTGGGACAGTATCAACTATGGTGTATGGTTGGGACTGTATTCTCTATGGCGTCTTGCTGGGACTGTATTCTCTCTGGGGACTGGTGGCACTGTATACTCTGTGGTGTCTGGTTGGGACTGTATTCTCTACGGTGTCTGTTTGGGACAGTATTCTCTATGAGGTCTGGTTGGGATAGTATTCTCTACGGTGTCTGTTTGGGACAGTATTCTCTATCAGGTCTGGTTGGGATAGTATTCTCTACAGTGTCTGGTTGGGACAGTATTCCCTATGAGGTCTGGTTGGGATAGTATTCTCAACGGTGTCTGGTTGGGACTGTATTCTCTACGGCGTCTGGTTGGGAGAGCATTCTCTACTGTGTCTTGTTGGGACAGTATTCTCTATGGTGTCTGGTTGGGACTGTATTCTCTATGGCGTCTGGTTGGGACTGTATTCTGTATTGTGTCTGCTTGGGATAGTATTCTCTATGGTGTCTGGTTGGGACTGTATTTTCTACTATGTCTGGTTGGGACTGTATTCTCTACTATGTCTGGTTGGGACTGTATTCTCTACTATGTCTGGTTGGGACTGTATTCTCTATGGTGTCTGGTTGGGACTGTATTGTCTATGGTGTCTGGTTAGGACTGTATTCCCTACGGTGTCTGGTTGGGCCAGTATTCTCCACGGTGTCCGGTTGGGACTGTATTCTCCAAGGTGTCTCGTTGGGACTATATTCTCCACGTTGTTTGGTTGGGACTGTATTCGCCACAGTGTCTCGTTGGGACTGTATTCTCTATGGCGACTGGTTGGGAGAGTATTCTCTACGGCATCTGGTTGGGACTGTATTCTCCACAGTGTCTGTTTGGGACCTTATTTTCTACGGTGTCTGGTTGGGACTGTATTCTCTACGGCATCTGGTGGGGACTGTATTCTCTGCTGTGTCTGGTTGGGACTGTACTCTCTAGGGTGTTTGGTTGGGTCAGTATTCTCCATGGGGTCTGGTTGGGACAGAATTCTCTATGGTGTCTGGTTGGGACTGTATTCTCTACTGTGTCTGGTCGGGACAGTATTCCTAAGGTGTCTGGTTGGGACTGTATTCTCTATGGTGTCTGGTTGGGTCAGTGTTCTCTATGGGGTCTGGTTGGGACTGTATTCTCTATGAAGTCTCGTTGGGACCGTATTCCCTACGGTGTCTGGTTGGGACTGTATTCTCTATGGAGTCTGGCTGGGACTTTATTCTCTATGGCGTCTGGCTGGGACTGTATTCTCTACTGTGTCTGGTGGGACTGTATTCTCTACGGTGTCTGATTGGGACTCTATTCTCTATGGTGTATGGTTGCGACTGTATTCTCTATAGTGTCTGGTTGGGACTGTATTCTCTATAGTGTCTGGTTGGGACTGTATTCTCTATGGCGTCTGGTTGGGACTGTATTCTGTATTGTGTCTGCTTGGGATAGTATTCTCTATGGTGTCTGGTTGGGACTGTATTTTCTACTATGTCTGGTTGGGACTGTAATCTCTACTATGTCTGGTTGGGACTGTATTCTCTTCTATGTCTGGTTGGGACTGTATTCTCTATGGTGTCAAGTTGGGACTGTACTGTCTATGGTGTCTGGTTAGGACTGTATTCCCTACGATGTCTGGTTGGGCCAGTATTCTCCACGGTGTCTGGTTGGGACTGTATTCTCTACAGTGTCTGTTTGGGACTGTATTCTCTACTGTGTCTGTTTGGGACGGTATTGTCTATGGCGGCTGGTTGGGACTGTATTCTCTACTGTGTCTGGTGGGACTGTATTCTCTACGGTGTCTGGTTGGGACTCTATTCTCTATGGTGTATGGTTGTGACTGTATTCTCTATAGTGTCTGGTTGGGACTGTATTCTCTATAGTGTCTGGTTGGGACTCTATTCTCTATGGCGTATGGTTGGGACTGTATTCTCTACTGTGTCTGTTTGGGACTGTATTCTCTACTGTGTTTGTTTGGGACGGTATTGTCTATGGTGGCTGGTTGGGACTGTATTCTCTACTGTGTCTGGTTGGGACTGTATTCTCTACGGTGTCTGGTGGGACTATATTCTCTATGCCATCTGGCTGGGACTGTATTGTCTGTGGTGTCTGGTTCGGACTGTATTTTCTACGATGTTGTTCGGGATTGTATTCTCGAAGGTTTCTGGTTTGGACTGTATTCTCTATGGTGTATGGTTGGGACAGTATCAACTACGGTTTATGGTTGGGACTGTATTCTCTATGGCGTCTTGCTGGGACTGTATTTTCTACTGTGTCTGTTTGGGACTCTATTCTTCATGGTGTATGGTTGCGACTGCATTCTCTATAGTGTCTGGTTGGGACTGTATTCTCTATGGCGTCTGGTTGGGACTGTATTCTCTACTGTGTCTGTTTGGGACTGTATTCTCTACTGTGTTTGTTTGGGACGGTATTGTCTATGGTGGCTGGTTGGGACTGTATTCTCTACTGTGTCTGGTGGGACTGTATTCTCTACGGTGTTTATTTGGGACAGTATTCTCTATGAGGTCTGGTTGGGATAGTATTCTCTACGGTGTCTGGTTGGTACTGTATTCTCCATGGTGTTTGGTGGGCCTGTATTCTCTGTGGTGTCTGGTTGGGACTGTATTCTCCAGGGTGTCTGGTTGGGACTGTATTCTCTACGGTGTCTGGTTGGGACTGTATTCTCCATGGTGTTTGGTTGTGACTGTATTCTCTATAGTGTCTGATTGGGAATGTATTCTCTGTGGTGTCTGGTTGGGACAGTATTCTCTACGGTGTCTGGTTGGGACTGTCTTCTCTATGAAGTCTCGTTGGGACTGTATTCCCTACGGTGTCTGGTTGGGACAGTATTCTCTATGGCTTCTGGCTGGGACTGTATACTCTATGGAGTATTGCTGGGACTGTATTCCCTATGGCGTCTGGCTGGGACTGTATTCTCTATGGCGTCTGGTTGGGACTGTATTCTTTATGGCTTCTGGTTGGGACAGTATCAACTACGGTGTATGGTTGGGACTGTATTCTCTATGGCGTCTTGCTGGGACTGTATTCTCTCTGGGGACTGGTGGCACTGTATACTCTGTGGTGTCTGGTTGGGACTGTATTCTCTATGGTGTTTGGTTAGGACAGTATTCTCTATGAGGTCTGTTTGGGACAGTATTCTCTATCAGGTCTGGTTGGGATAGTATTCTCTACAGTGTCTGGTTGGGACAGTATTCCCTATGAGGTCTGGTTGGGATAGTATTCTCAACGGTGTCTGGATGGGACTGTATTCTCTACGGCGTCTGGTTGGGAGAGCATTCTCTACTGTGTCTTGTTGGGACAGTATTCTCTATGGTGTCTGGTTGGGACTGTATTCTCTACGGTGTCTGGTGGGACTATATTCTCTATGGCATCTGGCTGGGACTGTATTGTCTGTGGTGTCTGGTTCGGACTGTATTTTCTACGATGTTGTTCGGGACTGTATTCTCGAAGGTTTCTGGTTGGGACTGTATTCTCTATGGTATATGGTTGGGACAGTATCAACTACGGTGTATGGTTGGGACTGTATTCTCTATGTCGTCTTGCTGGGACTGTATTCTCTCTGGGGACTGGTGGCACTGTATACTCTGTGGTGTCTGGTTGGGACTGTATTCTCTACGGTGTCTGTTTGGGACAGTATTCTCTATGAGGTCTGGTTGGGATAGTATTCTCTACGGTGTCTGTTTGGGACAGTATTCTCTATCAGGTCTGGTTGGGATAGTATTCTCTACAGTGTCTGGTTGGGACAGTATTCCCTATGAGGTCTGGTTGGGATAGTATTCTCAACGGTGTCTGGTTGGGACTGTATTCTCTACGGTGTCTGTTTGGGACTGTATCCTCTACTGTGTTTGTTTGGGACGGTATTGTCTATGAGGTCTGGTTGGGATAGTATTCTCTACGATGTCTGGTTGGGACTGTATTCTCTACAGTGTCTGGTTGGGACTGTATTATCTATGGTGTCTGGTTGGGACAGTATACTCTACGGTGTCTGGTTGGTACTGTATTCTCTATGGTGTTTGGTGGGCCTGTATTCTCTGTGGTGTCTGGTTGGGACTGTATTCTCTATGGTGTCTGGTTGGGACTGTATTCTCCAGGGTGTCTGGTTGGGACTGTATTCTCTACGGTGTCTGGTTGGGACTGTATTCTCTATGGTGTTTGGTTGTGACTGTATTCTCTATAGCGTCTGATTGGGACTGTATTTTCTATGGTGTCAGGTTGGGACAGTATTTTCTACGGTGTCTGGTTGGGACTGTATTCTCTATGAAGTCTCGTTGGGACTGTATTCCCTACGGTGTCTGGCTGGGACTGTATTCCCTATGCCGTCTGGCTGGGACTGTATTCTCTATGGCGTCTGGTTGGGACTGTATTCTTTATGGCTTCTGGTTGGGCCTGTTTTCTCTACGGTGTCTGGTTGGGATTGTATTCTCTACGGTGTCTGGTTGGGACAGTATTCTCTATCAGGTCTGGTTGGGATAGTATTCTCTACAGTGTCTGGTTGGGACAGTATTCCCTATGAGGTCTGGTTGGGATAGTATTCTCTACGGTTTCTGTTTGGGACAGTATTCTCTATCAGGTCTGGTTGGGATAGTATTCTCAACAGTGTCTGGTTGGGACAGTATTCTCTACGGCGTCTGGTTGGGAGAGCATTCTCTACTGTGTCTTGTTGGGACAGTATTCTCTATGGTGTCTGGTTGGGACTGTATTCTTACGGTGTCTGGTGGGACTATATTCTCTATGGCATCTGGCTGGGACTGTATTGTCTGTGGTGTCTGGTTCGGACTGTATTTTCTACGATGTTGTTCGGGACTGTATTCTCTATGGCTTCTGGCTGGGACTGTATTCTCTATAGTGTCTGGTTGGGACTGTATTCTCTATGGCGTCTGGTTGGGACTGTATTCTCTACTGTGTCTCTTTGGGACTGTATTCTCTACTGTGTCTGTTTGGGACGGTATTGTATATGTTGGCTGGTTGGGACTGTATTCTCTACTGTGTCTGGTGGGACTGTATTCTCTACGGTGTCTGTTTGGGACAGTATTCTCTATGGGGTCTGGTTGGGACAGTAATTCTCTATGGCGTCTGGTTGGGAATGTATTCTCTATGGTGTCTGGTTGGGACTGTATTCCCTACGGTGTCTGGTTGGGACTGTATTCTCAACTGGTGTCTGGTTGGTACTGTATTCTCTATGGCGTCTGGTTGGGACTGTATTCTGTATTGTGTCTGCTTGGGATAGTATTCTCTATGGTGTCTGGTTGGGACTGTATTTTCTACTATGTCTGGTTGGGACTGTATTCTCTACTATGTCTGGTTGGGACTGTATTCTCTACTATGTCTGCTTGGGACTGTATTCTCTATGGTGTCTGGTTGGGACTGTATTGTCTATGGTGTCTGGTTAGGACTGTATTCCCTACGGTGTCTGGTTGGGCCAGTATTCTCCACGGTGTCCAGTTGGGACTGTATTCTCCAAGGTGTCTCGTTGGGACTATATTCTCCACGTTGTTTGGTTGGGACTGTATTCGCCACAGTGTCTCGTTGGGACTGTATTCTCTATGGCGACTGGTTGGGAGAGTATTCTCTACGGCATCTGGTTGGGACTGTATTCTCCACAGTGTCTGTTTGGGACCTTATTTTCTACGGTGTCTGGTTGGGACTGTATTCTCTACGGCATCTGGTTGGGACTGTATTCTCTGCTGTGTCTGGTTGGGACTGTACTCTCTAGGGTGTTTGGTTGGGTCAGTATTCTCTATGGGGTCTGGTTGGGACAGAATTCTCTATGGTGTCTGGTTGGGACTGTATTCTCTACTGTGTCTGGTCGGGACAGTATTCCTAAGGTGTCTGGTTGGGACTGTATTCTCTATGGTGTCTGGTTGGGACAGTGTTCTCTATGGGGTCTGGTTGGGACTGTATTCTCTATGAAGTCTCGTTGGGACCGTATTCCCTACGGTGTCTGGTTGGGACAGTATTCTCTATGGCTTCTGGCTGGGACTGTATTCTCTATGGTGTCTGGTTGGGTCAGTATTCTCTATGGGGTCTGGTTGGGACTGTATTCTCTATGAAGTCTCGTTGGGACCGTATTCTCTACGGTGTCTGGTTGGGACTCTATTCTCTATGGTGTATGGTTGCGACTGTATTCTCTATAGTGTCTGGTTGGGACTGTATTCTCTATGGTGTCTGGTAGGGACTGTATTCTCTACTGTGTCTGTTTGGGACGGTATTGTCTATGGTGGCTGGTTGGGACTGTATTCTACTGTGTCTGGTGGGACTGTATTCTCTACGGTGTCTGATTGGGACTCTATTCTCTATGGTGTATGGTTGCGACTGTATTCTCTATAGTGTCTGGTTGGGACTGTATTCTCTATAGTGTCTGGTTGGGACTGTATTCTCTATGGCGTCTGGTTGGGACTGTATTCTGTATTGTGTCTGCTTGGGATAGTATTCTCTATGGTGTCTAGTTGGGACTGTATTTTCTACTATGTCTGGTTGGGACTGTATTCTCTACTATGTCTGGTTGGGACTGTATTCTCTTCTATGTCTGGTTGGGACTGTATTCTCTATGGTGTCAAGTTGGGACTGTACTGTCTATGGTGTCTGGTTAGGACTGTATTCCCTACGGTGTCTGGTTGGGCCAGTATTCTCCACGGTGTCTGGTTGGGACTGTATTCTCTACAGTGTCTGTTTGGGACTGTATTCTCTACTGTGTCTGTTTGGGACGGTATTGTCTATGGTGGCTGGTTGGGACTGTATTCTCTACTGTGTCTGGTGGGACTGTATTCTCTACGGTGTCTGGTTGGGACTCTATTCTCTATGGTGTATGGTTGTGACTGTATTCTCTATAGTGTCTGGTTGGGACTGTATTCTCTATAGTGTCTGGTTGGGACTCTATTCTCTATGGCGTCTGGTTGGGACTGTATTCTCTACTGTGTCTGTTTGGGACTGTATTCTCTACTGTGTTTGTTTGGTACGGTATTGTCTATGGTGGCTGGTTGGGACTGTATTCTCTACTGTGTCTGGTTGGGACTGTATTCTCTACAGTGTCTGGTGGGACTATATTCTCTATGCCATCTGGCTGGGACTGTATTGTCTGTGGTGTCTGGTTCGGACTGTATTTTCTACGATGTTGTTCGGGATTGTATTCTCGAAGGTTTCTGGTTGGGACTGTATTCTCTATGGTGTATGGTTGGGACAGTATCAACTACGGTTTATGGTTGGGACTGTATTCTCTATGGCGTCTTGCTGGGACTGTATTTTCTACTGTGTCTGTTTGGGACTCTATTCTTCATGGTGTATGGTTGCGACTGCATTCTCTATAGTGTCTGGTTGGGACTGTATTCTCTATGGCGTCTGGTTGGGACTGTATTCTCTACTGTGTCTTTTTGGGACTGTATTCTCTACTGTGTTTGTTTGGGACGGTATTGTCTATGGTGGCTGGTTGGGACTGTATTCTCTACTGTGTCTGGTGGGACTGTATTCTCTACGGTGTCTGGTTGGTACTGTATTCTCCATGGTGTTTGGTGGGCCTGTATTCTCTGTGGTGTCTGGTTGGGACTGTATTCTCCAGGGTGTCTGGTTGGGACAGTATTCTCTACGGTGTCTGGTTGGGACTGTATTCTCTATGAAGTCTCGTTGGGACTGTATTCCCTACGGTGTCTGGTTGGGACAGTATTCTCTATGGCTTCTGGCTGGGACTGTATACTCTATGGAGTATTGCTGGGACTGTATTCCCTATGGCGTCTGGCTGGGACTGTATTCTCTATGGCGTCTGGTTGGGACTGTATTCTTTATGGCTTCTGGTTGGGCCTGTTTTCTCTACGGTGTCTGGTTGGGATTGTATTCTCTACGGTGTCTGGTTGGGACAGTATTCTCTACGGTGTCTGTTTGGGACAGTATTCTCGAAGGTTTCTGGTTGGGACTGTATTCTCTATGGTGTATGGTTGGGACAGTATCAACTACGGTGTATGGTTGGGACTGTATTCTCTATGGCGTCTTGCTGGGACTGTATTCTCTCTGGGGACTGGTGGCACTGTATACTCTGTGGTGTCTGGTTGGGACTGTATTCTCTATGGTGTTTGGTTAGGACAGTATTCTCTATGAGGTCTGGTTGGGATAGTATTCTCTACGGTGTCTGTTTGGGACAGTATTCTCTATCAGGTCTGGTTGGGATAGTATTCTCTACAGTGTCTGGTTGGGACAGTATTCCCTATGAGGTCTGGTTGGGATAGTATTCTCAACGGTGTCTGGATGGGACTGTATTCTCTACGGCGTCTGGTTGGGAGAGCATTCTCTACTGTGTCTTGTTGGGACAGTAATCTCTATGGTGTCTGGTTGGGACTGTATTCTCTACGGTGTCTGGTGGGACTATATTCTCTATGGCATCTGGCTGGGACTGTATTGTCTGTGGTGTCTGGTTCGGACTGTATTTTCTACGATGTTGTTCGGGACTGTATTCTCAAAGGTTTCTGGTTGGGACTGTATTCTCTATGGTGTATGGTTGGGACAGTATCAACTATGGTGTATGGTTGGGACTGTATTCTCTATGGCGTCTTGCTGGGACTGTATTCTCTCTGGGGACTGGTGGCACTGTATACTCTGTGGTGTCTGGTTGGGACTGTATTCTCTACGGTGTCTGTTTGGGACAGTATTCTCTATGAGGTCTGGTTGGGATAGTATTCTCTACGGTGTCTGTTTGGGACAGTATTCTCTATCAGGTCTGGTTGGGATAGTATTCTCTACAGTGTCTGGTTGGGACAGTATTCCCTATGAGGTCTGGTTGGGATAGTATTCTCAACGGTGTCTGTTTGGGACTCTATTCTTCATGGTGTATGGTTGCGACTGTATTCTCTATAGTGTCTGGTTGGGACTGTATTCTCTATGGCGTCTGGTTGGGACTGTATTCTCTACTGTGTCTGTTTGGGAATGTATTCTCTACTGTGTTTGTTTGGGACGGTATTGTCTATGGTGGCTGGTTGGGACTGTATTCTCTACTGTGTCTGGTGGGACTGTATTCTCTACGGTGTCTGTTTGGGACAGTATTCTCTATGAGGTCTGGTTGGGATAGTATTCTCTACGATGTCTGGTTGGGACTGTATTCTCTACAGTGTCTGGTTGGGACTGTATTATCTATGGTGTCTGGTTGGGACAGTATACTCTACGGTGTCTGGTTGGTACTGTATTCTCTATGGTGTTTGGTGGGCCTGTATTCTCTGTGGTGTCTGGTTGGGACTGTATTCTCTATGGTGTCTGGTTGGGACTGTATTCTCCAGGGTGTCTGGTTGGGACTGTATTCTCTACGGTGTCTGGTTGGGACTGTATTCTCTATGGTGTTTGGTTGTGACTGTATTCTCTATAGTGTCTGATTGGGACTGTATTCTTTATGGCTTCTGGTTGGGCCTGTTTTCTCAACGGTGTCTGGTTGGGACTGTATTCTCTACGGCGTCTGGTTGGGAGAGCATTCTCTACTGTGTCTTGTTGGGACAGTATTCTCTATGGTGTCTGGTTGGGACTGTATTCTCTACGGTGTCTGGTGGGACTATATTCTCTATGGCATCTGGCTGGGACTGTATTGTCTGTGGTGTCTGGTTCGGACTGTATTTTCTACGATGTTGTTCGGGACTGTATTCTCGAAGGTTTCTGGTTGGGACTGTATTCTCTATGGTGTATGGTTGGGACAGTATCAACTACGGTGTATGGTTGGGACTGTATTCTCTACGGCATCTTGCTGGGACTGTATTCTCTCTGGGGACTGGTGGGACTGTGTTCTCTGTGGTGTCTGGTTGGGACAGTATCAACTACGGTGTATGGTTGGGACTGTATTCTCTACGGCGTCTTGCTGGGACTGTATTCTCTCTGGGGACTGGTGGGACTGTATTCTCTGTGGTGTCTGGTTGGGAATGTATTCTCTATGGTGTTTGGTTGGGACTTTATTCTCTACGGTGTCTGTTTGGGACAGTATTCTCTATGAGGTCTGGTTGGGATAGTATTCTCTACGGTGTCTGTTTGGGACAGTATTCTCTATCAGGTCTGGTTGGGATAGTATTCTCTACGGTGTCTGTTTGGGACAGTATTCTCGATCAGGTCTGGTTGGGATAGTATTCTCAACGGTGTCTGGTTGGGACTGTATTCTCTACGACGTCTGGTTGTGAGAGCATTCTCAACTGTGTCTTGTAGGGACTGTATTCTCTATGGTATTTGGTTGGGACTTTATTCTCTATAGTGTCTGGTTGGGACTGTATTATCTACGGTGTCTGTTTGGGACAGTATTCTCTATGAGGTCTGGTTGGGATAGTATTCTCTACGTGTCTGTTTGGGACAGTATTCTCTATCAGGTCTGGTTGGGATAGTATTCTCTATGGTGTCTGTTTGGGACAGTATTCTCTATCAGGTCTGGTTGGGATAGTATTCTCAACGGTGTCTGGTTGGGACTGTATTCTCTCTGACGTCTGGTTGGGAGAGCATTCTCTACTGTGTCTTGTTGGGACAGTATTCTCTATGGTGTATGGTTGGGACAGTATCAACTACGGTGTATGGTTGGGACTGTATTCTCTATGGCGTCTTGCTGGGACTGTATTCTCTACTGTGTCTGTTTGGGACTCTATTCTTCATGGTGTATGGTTGCGACTGTATTCTCTATAGTGTCTGGTTGGGACTGTATTCTCTATGGCGTCTGGTTGGGACTGTATTCTCTACTGTGTCTGTTTGGGACTGTATTCTCTACTGTGTTTGTTTGGGACGGTATTGTCTATGGTGGCTGGTTGGGACTGTATTCTCTACTGTGTCTGGTGGGACTGTATTCTCTACGGTGTCTGTTTGGGACAGTATTCTCTATGAGGTCTGGTTGGGATAGTATTCTCTACGATGTCTGGTTGGGACTGTATTCTCTACAGTGTCTGGTTGGGACTGTATTATCTATGGTGTCTGGTTGGGACAGTATACTCTACGGTGTCTGGTTGGTACTGTATTCTCTATGGTGTTTGGTGGGCCTGTATTCTCTGTGGTGTCTGGTTGGGACTGTATTCTCTATGGTGTCTGGTTGGGACTGTATTCTCCAGGGTGTCTGGTTGGGACTGTATTCTCTAAGGTGTCTGGTTGGGACTGTATTCTCTATGGTGTTTGGTTGTGACTGTATTCTCTATAGTGTCTGATTGTGACTGTATTCTCTATGGTGTCTGGTTGGGACAGTATTCTCTATGGTGTTTGGTTGTGACTGTATTCTCTATAGTGTCTGATTGGGACTGTATTCTCTATGGTGTCTGGTTGGGACAGTATTCTCTACAGTGTCTGGTTGGGACTGTATTCTCTATGGCTTCTGGCTGGGACAGTATACTCTATGGAGTCTGGCTGGGACTGTATTCTCTATGGTGTTTGGTTGGGACTTTATTCTCTACAGTGTCTGGTTGGGACTGTATTCTCTATGGCTTCTGGCTGGGACAGTATACTCTATGGAGTCTGGTTGGGACAGTATTCTCTATGGTGTTTGGTTGGGACTTTATTCTCTATAGTGTCTGGTTGGGACTGTATTCTCTACGGTGTCTGTTTGGGACAGTATTCTCTATGAGGTCTGGTTGGGATAGTATTCTCTACGGTGTCTGTTTGGGACAGTATTCTCTATCAGGTCTGGTTGGGATAGTATTCTCTACAGTGTCTGGTTGGGACAGTATTCCCTATGAGGTCTGCTTGGGATAGTATTCTCAACGGTGTCTGGTTGGGACTGTATTCTACGGCGTCTGGTTGGGAGAGCATTCTCTACTGTGTCTTGTTGGGACAGTATTCTCTATGGTGTCTGGTTGGGACTGTATTCTCTACGGTGTCTGGTGGGACTATATTCTCTATGGCATCTGGCTGGGACTGTATTGTTTGTGGTGTCTGGTTCGGACTGTATTTTCTACGATGTTGTTCGGGACTGTATTCTCGAAGGTTTCTGGTTGGGACTGTATTCTCTATGGTGTATGGTTGGGACAGTATCAACTACGGTGTATGGTTGGGACTGTATTCTCTATGGCGTCTTGCTGGGACTGTATTCTCTCTGGGGACTGGTGGCACTGTATACTCTGTGGTGTCTGGTTGGGACTGTATTCTCTACGGTGTCTGTTTGGGACAGTATTCTCTATGAGGTCTGGTTGGGATAGTATTCTCTACGGTGTCTGTTTGGGACAGTATTCTCTATCAGGTCTGGTTGGGATAGTATTCTCTACAGTGTCTGGTTGGGACAGTATTCCCTATGAGGTCTGGTTGGGATAGTATTCTCAACGGTGTCTGGTTGGGACTGTATTCTCTACGGCGTCTGTTTGGGACTGTATCCTCTACTGTGTTTGTTTGGGACGGTATTGTCTATGAGGTCTGGTTGGGATAGTATTCTCTACGATGTCTGGTTGGGACTGTATTCTCTACAGTGTCTGGTTGGGACTGTATTATCTATGGTGTCTGGTTGGGACAGTATACTCTACGGTGTCTGGTTGGTACTGTATTCTCTATGGTGTTTGGTGGGCCTGTATTCTCTGTGGTGTCTGGTTGGGACTGTATTCTCTATGGTGTCTGGTTGGGACTGTATTCTCCAGGGTGTCTGGTTGGGACTGTATTCTCTACGGTGTCTGGTTGGGACTGTATTCTCTATGGTGTTTGGTTGTGACTGTATTCTCTATAGCGTCTGATTGGGACTGTATTTTCTATGGTGTCAGGTTGGGACAGTATTTTCTACGGTGTCTGGTTGGGACTGTATTCTCTATGAAGTCTCGTTGGGACTGTATTCCCTACGGTGTCTGGCTGGGACTGTATTCCCTATGCCGTCTGGCTGGGACTGTATTCTCTATGGCGTCTGGTTGGGACTGTATTCTTTATGGCTTCTGGTTGGGCCTGTTTTCTCTACGGTGTCTGGTTGGGATTGTATTCTCTACGGTGTCTGGTTGGGACAGTATTCTCTATCAGGTCTGGTTGGGATAGTATTCTCTACAGTGTCTGGTTGGGACAGTATTCCCTATGAGGTCTGGTTGGGATAGTATTCTCTACGGTTTCTGTTTGGGACAGTATTCTCTATCAGGTCTGGTTGGGATAGTATTCTCAACAGTGTCTGGTTGGGACAGTATTCTCTACGGCGTCTGGTTGGGAGAGCATTCTCTACTGTGTCTTGTTGGGACAGTATTCTCTATGGTGTCTGGTTGGGACTGTATTCTTTACGGTGTCTGGTGGGACTATATTCTCTATGGCATCTGGCTGGGACTGTATTGTCTGTGGTGTCTGGTTCGGACTGTATTTTCTACGATGTTGTTCGGGACTGTATTCTCTATGGCTTCTGGCTGGGACTGTATTCTCTATAGTGTCTGGTTGGGACTGTATTCTCTATGGCGTCTGGTTGGGACTGTATTCTCTACTGTGTCTCTTTGGGACTGTATTCTCTACTGTGTCTGTTTGGGACGGTATTGTATATGTTGGCTGGTTGGGACTGTATTCTCTACTGTGTCTGGTGGGACTGTATTCTCTACGGTGTCTGTTTGGGACAGTATTCTCTATGGGGTCTGGTTGGGACAGTAATTCTCTATGGCGTCTGGTTGGGAATGTATTCTCTATGGTGTCTGGTTGGGACTGTATTCCTACGGTGTCTGGTTGGGACTGTATTCTCAACTGGTGTCTGGTTGGTACTGTATTCTCTATGGCGTCTGGTTGGGACTGTATTCTGTATTGTGTCTGCTTGGGATAGTATTCTCTATGGTGTCTGGTTGGGACTGTATTTTCTACTATGTCTGGTTGGGACTGTATTCTCTACTATGTCTGGTTGGGACTGTATTCTCTACTATGTCTGCTTGGGACTGTATTCTCTATGGTGTCTGGTTGGGACTGTATTGTCTATGGTGTCTGGTTAGGACTGTATTCCCTACGGTGTCTGGTTGGGCCAGTATTCTCCACGGTGTCCAGTTGGGACTGTATTCTCCAAGGTGTCTCGTTGGGACTATATTCTCCACGTTGTTTGGTTGGGACTGTATTCGCCACAGTGTCTCGTTGGGACTGTATTCTCTATGGCGACTGGTTGGGAGAGTATTCTCTACGGCATCTGGTTGGGACTGTATTCTCCACAGTGTCTGTTTGGGACCTTATTTTCTACGGTGTCTGGTTGGGACTGTATTCTCTACGGCATCTGGTTGGGACTGTATTCTCTGCTGTGTCTGGTTGGGACTGTACTCTCTAGGGTGTTTGGTTGGGTCAGTATTCTCTATGGGGTCTGGTTGGGACAGAATTCTCTATGGTGTCTGGTTGGGACTGTATTCTCTACTGTGTCTGGTCGGGACAGTATTCCTAAGGTGTCTGGTTGGGACTGTATTCTCTATGGTGTCTGGTTGGGACAGTGTTCTCTATGGGGTCTGGTTGGGACTGTATTCTCTATGAAGTCTCGTTGGGACCGTATTCCCTACGGTGTCTGGTTGGGACAGTATTCTCTATGGCTTCTGGCTGGGACTGTATTCTCTATGGTGTCTGGTTGGGTCAGTATTCTCTATGGGGTCTGGTTGGGACTGTATTCTCTATGAAGTCTCGTTGGGACCGTATTCTCTACGGTGTCTGGTTGGGACTCTATTCTCTATGGTGTATGGTTGCGACTGTATTCTCTATAGTGTCTGGTTGGGACTGTATTCTCTATGGTGTCTGGTAGGGACTGTATTCTCTACTGTGTCTGTTTGGGACGGTATTGTCTATGGTGGCTGGTTGGGACTGTATTCTCTACTGTGTCTGGTGGGACTGTATTCTCTACGGTGTCTGATTGGGACTCTATTCTCTATGGTGTATGGTTGCGACTGTATTCTCTATAGTGTCTGGTTGGGACTGTATTCTCTATAGTGTCTGGTTGGGACTGTATTCTCTATGGCGTCTGGTTGGGACTGTATTCTGTATTGTGTCTGCTTGGGATAGTATTCTCTATGGTGTCTAGTTGGGACTGTATTTTCTACTATGTCTGGTTGGGACTGTATTCTCTACTATGTCTGGTTGGGACTGTATTCTCTTCTATGTCTGGTTGGGACTGTATTCTCTATGGTGTCAAGTTGGGACTGTACTGTCTATGGTGTCTGGTTAGGACTGTATTCCCTACGGTGTCTGGTTGGGCCAGTATTCTCCACGGTGTCTGGTTGGGACTGTATTCTCTACAGTGTCTGTTTGGGACTGTATTCTCTACTGTGTCTGTTTGGGACGGTATTGTCTATGGTGGCTGGTTGGGACTGTATTCTCTACTGTGTCTGGTGGGACTGTATTCTCTACGGTGTCTGGTTGGGACTCTATTCTCTATGGTGTATGGTTGTGACTGTATTCTCTATAGTGTCTGGTTGGGACTGTATTCTCTATAGTGTCTGGTTGGGACTCTATTCTCTATGGCGTCTGGTTGGGACTGTATTCTCTACTGTGTCTGTTTGGGACTGTATTCTCTACTGTGTTTGTTTGGTACGGTATTGTCTATGGTGGCTGGTTGGGACTGTATTCTCTACTGTGTCTGGTTGGGACTGTATTCTCTACAGTGTCTGGTGGGACTATATTCTCTATGCCATCTGGCTGGGACTGTATTGTCTGTGGTGTCTGGTTGGGACTGTATTTTCTACGATGTTGTTCGGGATTGTATTCTCGAAGGTTTCTGGTTGGGACTGTATTCTCTATGGTGTATGGTTGGGACAGTATCAACTACGGTTTATGGTTGGGACTGTATTCTCTATGGCGTCTTGCTGGGACTGTATTTTCTACTGTGTCTGTTTGGGACTCTATTCTTCATGGTGTATGGTTGCGACTGCATTCTCTATAGTGTCTGGTTGGGACTGTATTCTCTATGGCGTCTGGTTGGGACTGTATTCTCTACTGTGTCTTTTTGGGACTGTATTCTCTACTGTGTTTGTTTGGGACGGTATTGTCTATGGTGGCTGGTTGGGACTGTATTCTCTACTGTGTCTGGTGGGACTGTATTCTCTACGGTGTCTGGTTGGTACTGTATTCTCCATGGTGTTTGGTGGGCCTGTATTCTCTGTGGTGTCTGGTTGGGACTGTATTCTCCAGGGTGTCTGGTTGGGACAGTATTCTCTACGGTGTCTGGTTGGGACTGTATTCTCTATGAAGTCTCGTTGGGACTGTATTCCCTACGGTGTCTGGTTGGGACAGTATTCTCTATGGCTTCTGGCTGGGACTGTATACTCTATGGAGTATTGCTGGGACTGTATTCCCTATGGCGTCTGGCTGGGACTGTATTCTCTATGGCGTCTGGTTGGGACTGTATTCTTTATGGCTTCTGGTTGGGCCTGTTTTCTCTACGGTGTCTGGTTGGGATTGTATTCTCTACGGTGTCTGGTTGGGACAGTATTCTCTACGGTGTCTGTTTGGGACAGTATTCTCGAAGGTTTCTGGTTGGGACTGTATTCTCTATGGTGTATGGTTGGGACAGTATCAACTACGGTGTATGGTTGGGACTGTATTCTCTATGGCGTCTTGCTGGGACTGTATTCTCTCTGGGGACTGGTGGCACTGTATACTCTGTGGTGTCTGGTTGGGACTGTATTCTCTATGGTGTTTGGTTAGGACAGTATTCTCTATGAGGTCTGGTTGGGATAGTATTCTCTACGGTGTCTGTTTGGGACAGTATTCTCTATCAGGTCTGGTTGGGATAGTATTCTCTACAGTGTCTGGTTGGGACAGTATTCCCTATGAGGTCTGGTTGGGATAGTATTCTCAACGGTGTCTGGATGGGACTGTATTCTCTACGGCGTCTGGTTGGGAGAGCATTCTCTACTGTGTCTTGTTGGGACAGTAATCTCTATGGTGTCTGGTTGGGACTGTATTCTCTACGGTGTCTGGTGGGACTATATTCTCTATGGCATCTGGCTGGGACTGTATTGTCTGTGGTGTCTGGTTCGGACTGTATTTTCTACGATGTTGTTCGGGACTGTATTCTCAAAGGTTTCTGGTTGGGACTGTATTCTCTATGGTGTATGGTTGGGACAGTATCAACTATGGTGTATGGTTGGGACTGTATTCTCTATGGCGTCTTGCTGGGACTGTATTCTCTCTGGGGACTGGTGGCACTGTATACTCTGTGGTGTCTGGTTGGGACTGTATTCTCTACGGTGTCTGTTTGGGACAGTATTCTCTATGAGGTCTGGTTGGGATAGTATTCTCTACGGTGTCTGTTTGGGACAGTATTCTCTATCAGGTCTGGTTGGGATAGTATTCTCTACAGTGTCTGGTTGGGACAGTATTCCCTATGAGGTCTGGTTGGGATAGTATTCTCAACGGTGTCTGTTTGGGACTCTATTCTTCATGGTGTATGGTTGCGACTGTATTCTCTATAGTGTCTGGTTGGGACTGTATTCTCTATGGCGTCTGGTTGGGACTGTATTCTCTACTGTGTCTGTTTGGGAATGTATTCTCTACTGTGTTTGTTTGGGACGGTATTGTCTATGGTGGCTGGTTGGGACTGTATTCTCTACTGTGTCTGGTGGGACTGTATTCTCTACGGTGTCTGTTTGGGACAGTATTCTCTATGAGGTCTGGTTGGGATAGTATTCTCTACGATGTCTGGTTGGGACTGTATTCTCTACAGTGTCTGGTTGGGACTGTATTATCTATGGTGTCTGGTTGGGACAGTATACTCTACGGTGTCTGGTTGGTACTGTATTCTCTATGGTGTTTGGTGGGCCTGTATTCTCTGTGGTGTCTGGTTGGGACTGTATTCTCTATGGTGTCTGGTTGGGACTGTATTCTCCAGGGTGTCTGGTTGGGACTGTATTCTCTACGGTGTCTGGTTGGGACTGTATTCTCTATGGTGTTTGGTTGTGACTGTATTCTCTATAGTGTCTGATTGGGACTGTATTCTTTATGGCTTCTGGTTGGGCCTGTTTTCTCAACGGTGTCTGGTTGGGACTGTATTCTCTACGGCGTCTGGTTGGGAGAGCATTCTCTACTGTGTCTTGTTGGGACAGTATTCTCTATGGTGTCTGGTTGGGACTGTATTCTCTACGGTGTCTGGTGGGACTATATTCTCTATGGCATCTGGCTGGGACTGTATTGTCTGTGGTGTCTGGTTGGGACTGTATTTTCTCGATGTTGTTCGGGACTGTATTCTCGAAGGTTTCTGGTTGGGACTGTATTTCTATGGTGTATGGTTGGGACAGTATCAACTACGGTGTATGGTTGGGACTGTATTCTCTACGGCATCTTGCTGGGACTGTATTCTCTCTGGGGACTGGTGGGACTGTGTTCTCTGTGGTGTCTGGTTGGGACAGTATCAACTACGGTGTATGGTTGGGACTGTATTCTCTATAGCGTCTTGCTGGGACTGTATTCTCTCTGGGGACTGGTGGGACTGTATTCTCTGTGGTGTCTGGTTGGGAATGTATTCTCTATGGTGTTTGGTTGGGACTTTATTCTCTACGGTGTCTGTTTGGGACAGTATTCTCTATGAGGTCTGGTTGGGATAGTATTCTCTACGGTGTCTGTTTGGGACAGTATTCTCTATCAGGTCTGGTTGGGATAGTATTCTCTACGGTGTCTGTTTGGGACAGTATTCTCGATCAGGTCTGGTTGGGATAGTATTCTCAACGGTGTCTGGTTGGGACTGTATTCTCTACGACGTCTGGTTGTGAGAGCATTCTCAACTGTGTCTTGTAGGGACTGTATTCTCTATGGTATTTGGTTGGGACTTTATTCTCTATAGTGTCTGGTTGGGACTGTATTATCTACGGTGTCTGTTTGGGACAGTATTCTCTATGAGGTCTGGTTGGGATAGTATTCTCTACGTGTCTGTTTGGGACAGTATTCTCTATCAGGTCTGGTTGGGATAGTATTCTCTATGGTGTCTGTTTGGGACAGTATTCTCTATCAGGTCTGGTTGGGATAGTATTCTCAACGGTGTCTGGTTGGGACTGTATTCTCTACGACGTCTGGTTGGGAGAGCATTCTCTACTGTGTCTTGTTGGGACAGTATTCTCTATGGTGTATGGTTGGGACAGTATCAACTACGGTGTATGGTTGGGACTGTATTCTCTATGGCGTCTTGCTGGGACTGTATTCTCTACTGTGTCTGTTTGGGACTCTATTCTTCATGGTGTATGGTTGCGACTGTATTCTCTATAGTGTCTGGTTGGGACTGTATTCTCTATGGCGTCTGGTTGGGACTGTATTCTCTACTGTGTCTGTTTGGGACTGTATTCTCTACTGTGTTTGTTTGGGACGGTATTGTCTATGGTGGCTGGTTGGGACTGTATTCTCTACTGTGTCTGGTGGGACTGTATTCTCTACGGTGTCTGTTTGGGACAGTATTCTCTATGAGGTCTGGTTGGGATAGTATTCTCTACGATGTCTGGTTGGGACTGTATTCTCTACAGTGTCTGGTTGGGACTGTATTATCTATGGTGTCTGGTTGGGACAGTATACTCTACGGTGTCTGGTTGGTACTGTATTCTCTATGGTGTTTGGTGGGCCTGTATTCTCTGTGGTGTCTGGTTGGGACTGTATTCTCTATGGTGTCTGGTTGGGACTGTATTCTCCAGGGTGTCTGGTTGGGACTGTATTCTCTAAGGTGTCTGGTTGGGACTGTATTCTCTATGGTGTTTGGTTGTGACTGTATTCTCTATAGTGTCTGATTGTGACTGTATTCTCTATGGTGTCTGGTTGGGACAGTATTCTCTATGGTGTTTGGTTGTGACTGTATTCTCTATAGTGTCTGATTGGGACTGTATTCTCTATGGTGTCTGGTTGGGACAGTATTCTCTACAGTGTCTGGTTGGGACTGTATTCTCTATGGCTTCTGGCTGGGACAGTATACTCTATGGAGTCTGGCTGGGACTGTATTCTCTATGGTGTTTGGTTGGGACTTTATTCTCTACAGTGTCTGGTTGGGACTGTATTCTCTATGGCTTCTGGCTGGGACAGTATACTCTATGGAGTCTGGTTGGGACAGTATTCTCTATGGTGTTTGGTTGGGACTTTATTCTCTATAGTGTCTGGTTGGGACTGTATTCTCTACGGTGTCTGTTTGGGACAGTATTCTCTATGAGGTCTGGTTGGGATAGTATTCTCTACGGTGTCTGTTTGGGACAGTATTCTCTATCAGGTCTGGTTGGGATAGTATTCTCTACAGTGTCTGGTTGGGACAGTATTCCCTATGAGGTCTGCTTGGGATAGTATTCTCAACGGTGTCTGGTTGGGACTGTATTCTCTACGGCGTCTGGTTGGGAGAGCATTCTCTACTGTGTCTTGTTGGGACAGTATTCTCTATGGTGTCTGGTTGGGACTGTATTCTCTACGGTGTCTGGTGGGACTATATTCTCTATGGCATCTGGCTGGGACTGTATTGTTTGTGGTGTCTGGTTCGGACTGTATTTTCTACGATGTTGTTCGGGACTGTATTCTCGAAGGTTTCTGGTTGGGACTGTATTCTCTATGGTGTATGGTTGGGACAGTATCAACTACGGTGTATGGTTGGGACTGTATTCTCTATGGCGTCTTGCTGGGACTGTATTCTCTCTGGGGACTGGTGGGACTGTATTCTCTGTGGTGTCTGGTTGGGACTGTATTCTCTATGGTGTTTGGTTGTGACTTTATTCTCTATAGTGTCTGGTTGGGACTGTATTCTCTACGGTGTCTGTTTGGGACAGTATTCTCTATGAGGTCTGGTTGGGATAGTATTATCTACGGTGTCTGTTTGGGACAGTATTCTCTATCAGGTCTGGTTGGGATAGTATTCTCTACAGTGTCTGGTTGGGACAGTATTCCCTATGAGGTCTGGTTGGGATAGTATTCTCTACGGTGTCTGTTTGGGACAGTATTCTCTATCAGGTCTGGTTGGGATAGTATTCTCAACGGTGTCTGGTTGGGACTGTATTCTCTACGACGTCTGGTTGGGAGAGCATTCTCTACTGTGTCTTGTTGGGACAGTATTCTCTATGGTGTCTGGTTGGGACTGGATTCTCTACGGTGTCTGGTGGGACTATATTCTCTATGGCATCTGGCTGGGACTGTATTGTCTGTGGTGTCTGGTTCGGACTGTATTTTCTACGATGTTGTTCGGGACTGTATTCTCGAAGGTTTCTGGTTGGGACTGTATTATCTATGGTGTTTGGTGGGCCTGTATTCTCTACTGTGTCTGTTTGGGACTGTATTCTCTACTGTGTTTGTTTGGGACGGTATTGTCTATGGTGGCTGGTTGGGACTGTATTCTCTACTGTGTTTGTTTGGGACGGTATTGTCTATGGTGGCTGGTTGGGACTGTATTCTCTACTGTGTCTGGTGGGACTGTATTCTCTACGGTGTCTGTTTGGGACAGTATTTCTATGAGGTCTGGTTGGGATAGTATTCTCAGATGTCTGGTTGGAACTGTATTCTCTACAGTGTCTGATTGGGACTGTATTATCTATGGTGTCTGGTTGGGACTTTATTCTACGGTGTCTGGTTGGTACTGTATTCTCTATGGTGTTTGGTGGGCCTGTATTCTCTGTGGTGTCTGGTTGGGACTGTATTCTCTATGGTGTCTGGTTGGGACTGTATTCTCCAGGGTGTCTGGTTGGGACTGTATTCTCTATGGTGTCTGGTTGGGACTGTATTCTCTATGGTGTTTGGTTGTGACTGTATTCTCTATAGTGTCTGATTGGGACTGTATTCTCTATGGTGTCTGGTTGGGACAGTATTCTCTACAGTGTCTGGTTGGGACTGTATTCTCTATGAAGTCTCGTTGGGACTGTATTCTCTACGGTGTCTGGTTGAGACAGTATTCTCTATGGCTTCTGGCTGGGACTGTATACTCTATGGAGTCTGGCTGGGACTGTATTCCCTATGGCGTCTGGCTGGGACTGTATTCTCTATGGCGTCTGGTTGGGACTATATTCTTTATGGCTTCTGGTTGGGCCTGTTTTCTCTACGGTGTCTGGTTGGGATTGTATTCTCTACGGTGTCTGGTTGGGACAGTATTCTCTATGGTGTCTGGTTCTGACTGTATTCTCTATGGTGTTTGGTTGGGACTGTATTCTCTATAGTGTCTGATTGGGACTGTATTCTCCATGGCGTCTGGTTGGGACTGTATTCTCTAGGGTGTCTGGTTGGGACAGTATTCTCTATGGCTTCTGGCTGGGACTGTATTCTCTATGGCGTTTGGCTGGGACTGTATTCTCCATGGCGTCTGGCTGGGACTGTATTATCTAATGCGTCTGGTTGGGACAGTATCCTCTATGAGTTCTGGTTGGAATAGTATTCTCTACGGTGTATGTTTGGGACAGTATTCTCTATCAGGTCTGGTTGTGATAGTATTCTCTACGGTGTCTGGTTGGGACTGTATTTCCTACGGTGTCTGGTTGAGACAGTATTCTCTTTGGTGTCTGGTTGGGACTGTATTCTCTATGACGTCTCGTTGGGACTGTATTCTCTACGGTGTCTGGTTGGGACTGTATTCTCTATGGTGTCTGGCTGGGACTGTATGCTCTATGGCGTCTGGTTGGGACTGTATTCTCCATGGCGTCTGGTTGGGCCTGTTTTCCCCATGGCGTCTGGTTGGGATTGTATTCTCTACGGCGTCTGTTTGGGACTGTATTCTCTAATGTGTATGGTTGGAACAGTATTCTCTATGTTGTCTGGTTGGGACTGTATTCTCTATGGCTTCTGGCTGGGACTGTATTCTCTATGGTATCTGGCTGGGACTGTATTCTCTACTGTGTCTTGTTGGGAAAGTATTCTCTACGGTGTCTGGTTGGGACTGTATTCTCTAATGTGTATGGTTGGAACAGTATTCTCTATGTTGTCTGGTTGGGACTGTATTCTCTATGGCTTCTGGCTGGGACTGTATTCTCTATGGTATCTGGCTGGGACTGTATTCTCTATGGCATCTGGTTGGGACTGTATCCTCTATGGTGTCTGGTTGGGACTGTATTCTCTATAGTGTCTGGTTGGGACTGTATTCTCTACGGTGTCTGGTTGGGACATTATTCTCTATGGTGTCTGGTTGGGACTGTATTCTATATAGTGTCTGGTTGGGACTGTATTCTATATAGTGTCTGGTTGGGACTGTATTCTATATAGTGTCTGGTTGGGACTGTATTCCCTACGGTGTCTGGTTGGGACAGTGTTCTCTACGGTGTCTGGTTGAGACAGTATTCTCTACGGTGTCTGGTTGGGACTGTATTCTATATAGTGTCTGGTTGGTACTGTATTCTCTACGGTGTCTGGTTGGGACAGTGTTCTCTACGGTGTCTGGTTGGGACTGTATTCTCTACTGTGTCTGGTGGGACTGTATTCTCTACGGTGTCTGGTTGGGACAGTATTCTCTATGGTGTCTGGTTGGGACTGTATCCTCTATGGTGTCTGGTTGGGACAGTATTCTCTACGGTGTCTGGTTGGGACTGTATTCTCTACGGTGTCTGGTTGGGACTGTATTCTCTATGGTGTCTGGTTGGGACTGTATTCTCTATGGTGTCTGGTTGGGTCTGTATTCTCTATGGTGTCTGGTTGGGACAGTATTCTCTACGGTGTCTGGTTGGGACTGTATTCTCTACGGTGTCTGGTTGGGACTGTATTCTCTATGGTGTCTGGTTGGGACTGTATTCTCTATGGTGTCTGGTTGGGTCTGTATTCTCTATGGTGTCTGGTTGGGACTGTATTCTCTACGGTGTCTGGTTGGGACTGTATTCTCTATGGTGTCTGGTTGGGACTGTATTCTCTACGGTGTCTGGTTGTGACTGTAATCTCTATGAGGTCTGGTTGGGATAGTATTCTCTACGGCACATATGTCAGAGTCAAGGCCCGCGGGCCACATCCGGCCCGCGAGAAGGTTTTTTACGGCCCCTGGGATGATCTTGATTTGTTATTAGAACCGGCCCGCAGACCGCAGCAAGCCGGCAGCCCGCAGATCTTTTACACGCACCAATACTACATTTCCCACAATGCAACGGTGACGCACCGAGCAGTAGGCTGCTTCATTTCAATATTTATTGGCACAGCAGTTGTCAGCATCACAGTAAAATTAACTTTCAGATACCCATCAAAAATGGCAAAACGGAAGGTGGACACTGAGAACCGGGGTTTCAAACAAGGTGGGAGTCGGAGTATTTGTTCACGGAGGTAGCTGGAAAACCTGTGTGTCTTCTGTGTGGAGAAAGTGTGGCGGTACTGAAAGAGTATAATCTGAGACGACATTATGAAACGAAACACGCGGACAAAAACAAGAATATGGACATGGAACAAAGGCTACAAAAGGCAGAGGAATTAAAACGAGGCCTCAAATCTCGACAGGCTCTGTTCAAAAAAGCCAAATCACAAGGCCAGGCTGCTGTCAAGGCCAGTTTTATTTTGGCAGAAGAGATCGCTAAATCAGCCCGGCCATTTACGGAGGGGATTTCATCAAAAACTGCATGATTAAAGTTTGTGAAGTTTGCCCAGAAAAAGGCAACTCTTTTTAAATGTGAGTCTGAGCAGAAACACCATTGCCGAGAGAGTAGACCAGTTGTCCATCAATCTAAAAGAGCAGCTTGTGAAAAAGGGAAAAGATTTCATTGCATATTCCTTGGCTGTGGATGAGAGCACCGACATTTCTGACATTGCCCAGTTGTCAATTTTCATCCGCGGAGTGGACTCCAGCCTAAGCGTGACAGAGGAGTTTTTGGCTTTACGTCCTATGCATGGCACAACTACGGGGCATGATTTGTATGAAGAGGTGTCAAGATGTGTAAATGAGATGGAGCTGCCTTGGGAAAAACTTGTGGGTTTGACAACCGACGGAGCACCTGCGATGTGTGGACACAGGAGCGGACTGGTGGTGAAGATACGGGAAAAGATGCAAGAGGAAAACGCGACAGGTGAGCTGACACCTTATCATTGTATCATACACCAGGAAGCGTTGTGCGGTAAAGCCTTGAAAATGGAGCATGTAATGAGCATCATCACGCGCACAGTTAACTTTATCAGAGCCAAAGGTTTGAATCACCGCCAGTTCAAGGCATTTCTGACGGAGTTAGAAACGGAGCATGGTGATTTGCCTTATCACACAGAGGTGCGATGGCTAAGCCAGGGAAAGGTGCTTGAAAGATGTTTCGAGCTTCGTGAGGAGATTTGTCTGTTCTTGGACAGCAAAGGGAAAGACACAACACAACTCCGAGACGAAATGTTTCTGTGTGAAATGGCTTTTCTGTGTGACATTACGAGTCATCTGAATGCAATGAACTTGCAGCTGCAGGGTCGGGATCGTGTCATCTCTGATATGTACAGTACAGTGAAGGCATTTAAAACCAAGTTGAGTGGATGATAGAAAATTGCTATTATTGTTTTTTTCTTTGAAGTAAATTTAGCCCACTTTTGCTAAAATAGAAAATATAGGCTACTGATGGTGCCTTGAATACCGGTTTCTTTCATTTAATGTTCATGTTATGGGGATTTTTATATAAAGGAAATTTGTCTTTTGTGTCTGTTGAAAATTAAAGATTACTGACAGAGCCATAAGAAAATATTGCTTTATTTATCTGATCATATTGGAATATATTTGTTAGGTTTTCAGTAGGTTCAATTAGGTTCACTAGACTATATGCGTCATTTAAAAATTTTTCAATGAACATTCGAACAGTCCGGCCCTCGGCTTGTAGCTAAATTTTTTATTTGGCCCTCCGTTCATTTGACTTTGACACCCCTGCTCTACGGTGTCTGGTTGGGACAGTATTCTCTATGGTGTCTGGTTGGGACTGTATCCTCTATGGTGTCTGGTTGGGACAGTATTCTCTACGGTGTCTGGTTGGGACTGTATTCTCTACGGTGTCTGGTTGGGACTGTATTCTCTATGGTGTCTGGTTGGGACTGTATTCTCTATGGTGTCTGGTTGGGTCTGTATTCTCTATGGTGTCTGGTTGGGACTGTATTCTCTAAGGTGTTTGGTTGGGACTGTATTCTCTACGGTGTCTGTTTGGGACAGTAATCTCTATGAGGTCTGGTTGGGATAGTATTCTCTACGGTGTCTGGTTGGGACAGTATTCTCTATGGTGTCTGGTTGGGACTGTATTATCTACGGTGTTTGGTTGGGACTGTATTCTCTATGGTGTCTGGTTGGGACTGTATTCTATATAGTGTCTGGTTGGGACTGTATTCTCTACTGTGTTTGCTTGGGATTGTATTCTCTACGGTGTCTGGTTGGGACTGTATTCTCTATGGTGTCTGGTTGGGACTGTATTCTATATAGTGTCTGGTTGGGACTGTATTCTCTACTTTGTTTGCTTGGGATTGTATTCTCTACGGTGTCTGGTTGGGACATTATTCTCTACGGTGTCTGGTTGGGACTGTATTCTATATAGTGTCTGGTTGGGACTGTATTCTATATAGTGTCTGGTTGGGACTGTATTCTCTACGGTGTCTGGTTGGGACAGTGTTCTCTACGGTGTCTGGTTGAGACAGTATTCTCTACGGTGTCTGGTTGGGACTGTATTCTATATAGTGTCTGGTTGGGACTGTATTCTCTACGGTGTCTGGTTGGGACAGTGTTCTCTACGGTGTCTGGTTGGGACTGTATTCTCTACTGTGTCTGGTGGGACTGTATTCTCTACGGTGTCTGGTTGGGACAGTATTCTCTCTGGCGTCTGGTTGGGACAGTATTCTCTACGGTGTCTGGTTGGGATTGTATTCTCTATGGTGTCTGTTTGAGACAGTATTCTCTACGGTGTCTGGTTGGGACTGTATTCTCTATGACGTCTGGCTGGTACTGTATTCTCTACCGTGTCTGGTCTGGACTGTATTCTCTATTGTGTCTGGTGGGACTGTTAACTCTACTGTGTCTGGTTGGGACAGTGTTCTCTACGGTGTCTGGTTGGGACTGTATTCTATATAGTGTCTGGTTGGGACTGTATTCTATATAGTGTCTGGTTGGGACTGTATTCTATATTGTGTCTGGTTGGGACTGTATTCTCTACAGTGTCTGGTTGGGACAGTGTTCTCTACGGTGTCTGGTTGAGACAGTATTCTCTACGGAGTCTGGTTGGGACTGTATTCTCTACTGTGTCTGGTTGCTACTGTATTGTCTACGGTGTCTGGTTGGGACTGTATTCTCTACGGTGTCTGGTTGGGACTGTATTCTCTACGTTGTCTGGTTGCTACTGTATTCTCTACGGTGTCTGGTTGGGACTGTATTCTCTATAGTGTCTGTTTGAGACTGTATTCTCTATGACGTCTGGCTGGTACTGTATTCTCTACCGTGTCTGGTCTGGACTGTATTCTCTACTGTGTCTGGTGGGACTGTTTTCTCTACTGTGTCTGGTTGGGACAGTGTTCTCTACGGTGTCTGGTTGGGACTGTATTCTCTATGACGTCTGGCTGGTACTGTATTCTCTACCGTGTCTGGTCTGGACTGTATTCTCTACTGTGTCTGGTGGGACTATTTTCTCTACTGTGTCTGGTTGGGACAGTGTTCTCTACGGTGTCTGGTTGAGACAGTATTCTCTACGGAGTCTGGTTGGGACTGTATTCTCTACTGTGTCTGGTTGCTACTTTATTGTCTACGGTGTCTGGTTGGGACTGTATTCTCTACGGTGTCTGGTTGGGACTGTATTCTCTACGTTGTCTGGTTGCTACTGTATTCTCTACGGTGTCTGGTTGGGACTGTATTCTCTACGGTGTGTGGTTGGGATTGTATTCTCTATGGTGTCTGTTTGAGACAGTATTCTCTACGGTGTCTGGTTGGGACTGTATTCTCTATGACGTCTGGCTGGTACTGTATTCTCTACCGTGTCTGGTCTGGACTGTATTCTCTACTGTGTCTGGTGGGACTGTTTTCTCTACTGTGTCTGGTTGGGACAGTGTTCTCTACGGTGTCTGGTTGGGACTGTATTCTATATAGTGTCTGGTTGGGACTGTATTCTCTACAGTGTCTGGTTGGGACAGTGTTCTCTACGGTGTCTGGTTGAGACAGTATTCTCTACGGAGTCTGGTTGGGACTGTATTCTCTACTGTGTCTGGTTGCTACTGTATTGTCTACGGTGTCTGGTTGGGACTGTATTCTCTACGGTGTCTGGTTAGGACTGTATTCTCTACGTTGTCTGGTTGCTACTGTATTCTCTACGGTGTCTGGTTGGGACTGTATTCTCTACTGTTTCTGGTGGGACTGTATTCTCTACTGTGTCTGGTTGGGACAGTGTTCTCTACGGTGTCTGGTTGGGACTGTATTCTCTACAGTGTCTGGTTGGGACAGTGTTCTCTACGGTGTCTGGTTGGGACTGTATTCTCTATGACGTCTGGCTGGTACTGTATTCTCTACCGTGTCTGGTCTGGACTGTATTCTCTATTGTGTCTGGTGGGACTGTTTTCTCTACTGTGTCTGGTTGGGACAGTGTTCTCTACGGTGTCTGGTTGGGACTGTATTCTATATAGTGTCTGGTTGGGACTGTATTCTATATAGTGTCTGGTTGGGACTGTATTCTATATTGTGTCTGGTTGGGACTGTATTCTCTACAGTGTCTGGTTGGGACAGTGTTCTCTACGGTGTCTGGTTGAGACAGTATTCTCTACGGAGTCTGGTTGGGACTGTATTCTCTACTGTGTCTGGTTGCTACTGTATTGTCTACGGTGTCTGGTTGGGACTGTATTCTCTAAGGTGTCTGGTTGGGACTGTATTCTCTACGGTGTCTGGTTGCTACTGTATTCTCTACGGTGTCTGGTTGGGACTGTATTCTCTATAGTGTCTGTTTGAGACTGTATTCTCTATGACGTCTGGCTGGTACTGTATTCTCTACCGTGTCTGGTCTGGACTGTATTCTCTACTGTGTCTGGTGGGACTGTTTTCTCTACTGTGTCTGGTTGGGACAGTGTTCTCTACGGTGTCTGGTTGGGACTGTATTCTCTATGAGTGTCTGGCTGGGACTGTATTCTCTACCGTGTCTGGTCTGGACTGTATTCTCTACTGTGTCTGGTTGGGACTATTCTCTACAGTGTCTGGTTGGGACAGTGTTCTCTACGGTGTCTGGTTGAGACAGTATTCTCTACGGAGTCTGGTTGGGACTGTATTCTCTACTGTGTCTGGTTGCTACTTTATTGTCTACGGTGTCTGGTTGGGACTGTATTCTCTACGGTGTCTGGTTGGGACTGTATTCTCTACGTTGTCTGGTTGCTACTGTATTCTCTACGGTGTCTGGTTGGGACTGTATTCTCTATGGTGTCTGTTTGAGACAGTATTCTCTACGGTGTCTGGTTGGGACTGTATTCTCTATGACGTCTGGCTGGTACTGTATTCTCTACCATGTCTGGTCTGGACTGTATTCTCTACTGTGTCTGGTGGGACTGTTTTCTCTACTGTGTCTGGTTGGGACAGTGTTCTCTACGGTGTCTGGTTGGGACTGTATTCTCTATGACGTCTGTGTCTGGTGGGACTGTATTCTCTACCGTGTCTGGTCTGGACTGTATTCTCTACTGTGTCTGGTGGGACTATTTTCTCTACTGTGTCTGGTTGGGACTGTGTTCTCTACGGTGTCTGGTCTGAGACTGTATTCTCTACTGTGTCTGGTGGGACTGTTTTCTCTACTGTGTCTGGTTGGGACAGTGTTTATTGTCTGGTTGGGACTGTATTCTATATAGTGTCTGGTTGGGACTGTATTCTCTACAGTGTCTGGTTGGGACAGTGTTCTCTACGGTGTCTGGTTGAGACTGTATTCTCTACGGTGTCTGGTTGGGACTGTATTCTCTACTGTGTCTGGTTGCTATTGTATTCTCTATGGTGTCTGTTTGGGACAGTATTCTCTACGGTGTCTGGTTGGGACTGTATTCTCTATGACGTCTGGCTGCTACTGTATTCTCTACCGTGTCTGGTCTGGACTGTATTCTCTACTGTTTCTGGTGGGACTGTTTCTCTACTGTGTCTGGTTGGGACAGTGTTCTCTATGGTGTCTGGTTGGGACTGTATTCTATACAGTGTCTGGTTGGGACTGTATTCTCTACAGTGTCTGGTTGGGACAGTGTTCTCTACGGTGTCTGGTTGAGACAGTATTCTCTACGGAGTCTGGTCTGGGACTGTATTCTCTACTGTGTCTGGTTGACTATTTTGTCTAAGGTGTCTGGTTGGGACAGTGTTCTCTACGGTGTCTGGTTGAGACTGTATTCTCTACGGTGTCTGGTTGGGACTGTATTCTCTACTGTGTCTGGTTGGACTGTATTGTCTACTGTGTCTGGTTGGGACTGTATTCTCTATTGTGTCTGGTTGGGACTGTATTCTCTACAGTGTCTGGTTGGGACAGTGTTCTCTACGGTGTCTGGTTGGGACTGTATTCTCTACTGTGTCTGGTTGCTATTGTATTGTCTATGGTGTCTGTTTGGGACAGTATTCTCTACGGTGTCTGGTTGGGACTGTATTCTCTATGACGTTGTCTGGCTGCTACTGTATTCTCTACGGTGTCTGGTCTGGGACTGTATTCTCTACTGTGTCTGGTCTGGGACAGTGTTCTCTACAGTGTCTGGTTGGGACAGTGTTCTCTACTGTGTCTGGTTGCTACTGTATTGTCTATGGTGTCTGGTTGGGACTGTATTCTCTACAGTGTCTGGTTGGGACAGTGTTCTCTACGGTGTCTGGTTGAGACAGTATTCTCTACTGTGTCTGGTTGCTACTGTATTGTCTATGGTGTCTGGTTGGGACTGTATTCTCTACTGTGTCTGGTGGGACTGTATTCTCTACTGTGTCTGGTTGGGACAGTGTTCTCTACGGTGTCTGGTTGGGACTGTATTCTCTACAGTGTCTGGTTGGGACAGTGTTCTCTACGGTGTCTGGTTGGGACTGTATTCTCTATGACGTCTGGCTGGTACTGTATTCTCTACCGTGTCTGGTCTGGACTGTATTCTCTACTGTGTCTGGTGGGACTATTTTCTCTACTGTGTCTGGTTGGGACAGTGTTCTCTACGGTGTCTGGTTGAGACAGTATTCTCTACGGAGTCTGGTTGGGACTGTATTCTCTACTGTGTCTGGTTGCTACTTTATTGTCTACGGTGTCTGGTTGGGACTGTATTCTCTACGGTGTCTGGTTGGGACTGTATTCTCTACGTTGTCTGGTTGCTACTGTATTCTCTACGGTGTCTGGTTGGGACTGTATTCTCTACGGTGTCTGGTTGGGATTGTATTCTCTATGGTGTCTGTTTGAGACAGTATTCTCTACGGTGTCTGGTTGGGACTGTATTCTCTATGACGTCTGGCTGGTACTGTATTCTCTACAGTGTCTGGTCTGGACTGTATTCTCTACTGTGTCTGGTGGGACTGTTTTCTCTACTGTGTCTGGTTGGGACAGTGTTCTCTACGGTGTCTGGTTGGGACTGTATTCTATATAGTGTCTGGTTGGGACTGTATTCTCTACAGTGTCTGGTTGGGACAGTGTTCTCTACGGTGTCTGGTTGGGACTGTATTCTCTACTGTGTCTGGTTGCTACTGTATTGTCTACGGTGTCTGGTTGGGACTGTATTCTCTACGGTGTCTGGTTGGGACTGTATTCTCTACGTTGTCTGGTTGCTACTGTATTCTCTACGGTGTCTGGTTGGGACTGTATTCTCTACTGTTTCTGGTGGGACTGTATTCTCTACTGTGTCTGGTTGGGACAGTATTCTCTCTGGCGTCTGGTTGGGACAGTATTCTCTACGGTGTCTGGTTGGGATTGTATTCTCTACGGTGTCTGTTTGGGACAGTGTTCTCTACGGTGTCTGGTTGAGACAGTATTCTCTACGGTGTCTGGTTGGGTCTGTATTCTATATAGTGTCTGGTTGGGACTGTATTGTCACTAAACTGCCTGATTCAATGAGCCTTTTGGCTCCATAGGGAGCCATGTTCTCTCTCTTTCTCTGATACTTTTCATCATCATCAATCATTTTTCCCATCCCTCTCTCTGGCCTTCCCCTCGAGGGGTGGGATGAGGATGTTTCTCCAGTGGTCTGCCTATGACACTGTTACTGTCACTGTTATGTCTGTCTCCTCAGAAAGAACATGATGAGTGCTGTTGTGTCTGAATGGCATTCCTTTCTAACTTCCCAGACACTACACCATATACAAAGAGAAGATTCTTGAATGATTCTTGGCTGATGGTATTGAGCAAATGATGACTAAATCTGTCTCAAAGTGCTTGGATTGATGTGGCCTAGCTAGATTGTTGAAAGGGGATTATAGAGATGCCATTTTGGCTCCGTTGTGGCTTCATTGTGGCTCTTCGGCAAGGCTATTATAGTTCTGTGTTTTTATTCCTATAAGCTTTTCCATTTTTCGCTTCGGATAGTTTTCAGGCCGGATTAGCTAGTTTATGTTTGAAAAAAATATTTCCATTGAGTTTTTATGTCATTTAGTTTCATTTTTAGTTTTAGTGTTAGTGTTAGGGAAAGAAAGCATGTGTGGGCCAGGCTAGGAGATATTTGTACAGTTTTTTGGAATGTTTTCAACTGGGGGACAGTAATACATAAGGTGATTGGCTAGGTCATAAGTAAGGTTAGCTTTAAATTAGGTCAATAGGTCAATCTCAATGTGACTTGGATTTTAACGGAATAGCGCCGAGACTGGTGCAAAACAACAATACCCATGTTTACACCAATCCAATGCTTTTTAACTTCAGTAGTACATGAGAGAAGAATCAATTTGGGTAGATAGACATTTTTTTCCCCTGTTAGCAAATGATAGCTAGTGATAATGATCGAAGATTATCTATATACTGACAAGATACTGAACTGACCGCTCTAACAATGGGAATAAATGCCCGCAAAGGCAGGTGGGAGAAGGCGGGGACATTCCAGCCAATGAGAGGGCAGATACACGTGTGAACAACAGGCACAACATATAAAATCGATTTTTAGCCGGAATGCCACATGCATCCACTTATATCAGCCCATTGGTAACAACCTAAACATGAAGAAACGTCAACGTTAGCTCTGCTTTGGTGCTCCTTTCCACTCCCTGCTGCCTATGTTCTTCAGTGGTGTGGAAGTGAGTTAGCCCTGGGAGGTCTGACAGCAGTCATCCACATGGGGCCTCAACCCCTCATCCATCTGGAGTCAGACCACTACTCACCACACGCAACCCAACCAGCCCTGTGATTTACACTGTTCCAGAACTCACCACACGCAACCCAACCAGCCCTGTGATTTACACTGGTCCAGAACTCATCACACACACAACCAGCCCTGTGATTTACACTGGTCCAGAACTCAACACACACAACACCAGCCCTGTGAGTGACACTGATGTTAGATTCATCTCATCCCCCCAGGGGAAAACTATCTGGACATCCTTATTAATGTCCTGTGTATGCATGCATGCGTGTGTGTGTGTGTGTGTGTGTGTGTGTGTGTGTGTGTGTGTGTGTGTGTGTGTGTGTGTGCGTGCGTGCGTGCGTGCGTGTGCGTGCGTGCGTGCGTGCGTGCGTGCGGGCGGGCGTGCGTGCGTGCGTGTGTGCGTGTGTGTGTGTGTGCGTGTGTGTGTGTGTGTGTGTGTGTGGAGAGAGAGACATTGTGTGTGTGTGCTGCTTTACAACATTATGAGTTGTCAATCACATTGTTACATTCATAGCTCTGGGCCTGTTCTTTTACAAGTTGGTGTCTGGGGTTGAACGAGTTCCCAGTGATTTCCTTTGGTCTTAAAGGTGCTCCCGTTCCCACTCAGCTAGAAGAGCGAGTTAGCCCTCTGGTGTAGGTTCTGCTGCTGGTGGAGAGAGTAGGAGAGAGAAAGGCACGGATGGAGATAAAGATAGAGGGAGGGAAGGGGTTCTGAGAGTTAGAGAGAGACGCTGTTCAGTCATTTATATTTCTTATTCGTTTTCCAGCATACGTTTCCGAGAGTAGAATCTAGAGAAGGAGAGATTACTCAGCGAAGGAGGGAGTGAGAGAGAGAGAGAGGTCCTTGTCGTGTTCTTGAAATGGACATCATCAGCACATTAATAAAGGAGCCTGATCACTCGCTCCCTCTCTCTGACACTCGTCCACTCACCCCTTTCATTCATAAGTGTCATTTGTATTTGTATTTATTATGGATCCCCATTAGTTCCTGCAAAGGCAGTAGCTACTCTTCCTGGGGTCCAGCAAAATTAAGGCACTTATTAAACCATTTAAAAATCATTACAATACATTTCAGAACAGATTTCACAACACATTAAGTCTGTGCCTTCAGCCCACTGTTCTTCTACCACACATCTACAACACAAAATTCATGTCTATGTGGGTATAGTCCATATGTTATCATGTATGTGTGTGTAAGTACGTGTCTTTGCCTGTGTGTGTGTCTCTTCACAGTCCCCGCTGTTCCATAAGGTGTATTTTTATCTGTTTTTTAAATCAGATTTTAAATTAGTTTTAAATGAGTTACTTGATGTGAAATAGAGTTCTATGTAGACATGGCTCTATGTAGTACTGTGCACCTCCCATAGTCTGTTCTGGACTGTGAAGAGACCTTTGCTGGCATGTCTTGTGAGGTATGCATGGGTGTCTGAACTGTGTGCTAGTAGCTTAAACAGACAGCTCGGTGCTTTCAACATGTAAATACCTCTCACAAATACAAGAAGTGATGAATTCAATCTCTCCTATACTTTGAGCCTGAAGAGATTGACGTAAATATTGGTATTGTTAGCTATCTGTGTACATTTAAGGCCAGCTGTGCTGCCCTGTTCTGGGCCAATTTTAATATTTTTGGCATCTGACCACACGACTGGACAGTCCAGGTACGACAAAACTAGAGCTTGTAGGACATGCCTTGTTGATAGCATTGTTAAGAAGGAAGAGCAGCACTTTATTATGGACCGACTTCTCCCCATCTAAGCTACTGTTGCATAAATATGTTTTGACCATGATAGTTTACAATCCAGGGTTTATCCAAGCAGTTTAGTCTCCTCAACTTCCACATTATTCACATTCCACATTATTCATTACAATATTTAGTTGAGGTTCAGGGTTTAGTGAATGATTTGTCCCAAATACAATGCTTTTAGTTTTTGAAATATTTAGGACTGACTTATTTTGTTGCCAGCCATTCTTAAACTGACTGTAACTCTTTGTTAAGTGTTGCAGTGATTTCACTTCCTGTGGTTGCTGACGTGTATAGTGTTGAGTCATCAGCATACATAGACACACAGGCTTTGCTACGAGCCAGTGGCAGGTCATTAGTAAAGATTGAAAAATGTAAAGGGGCCTATACATCTGCCCTGGGGAATGCCTGACTCTACTTGGATTATGTGGAAGTGGAAGAGT